>NW_017307017.1:815027-846190 GCF_000935625.1 Nanorana parkeri | reverse complement strand
TATGGAGAGAATGTGTGAGAGCTGAGGGAATCCCTATCGCCGAGACATGCAGTTTCGGGCGCCGGGCGAGTAGATTTTTTGTACATTTAGCCCGGCTCCGGACAAGCAGAACTAAATGTATAGTGTGGAGCCGCCGCTCGTTTTCATACAAGTGTTCTGATTAGATCACTTGTATGAAAGGAGCAGCGGCGATCCTGTCCGTATTTACTTCATATTAATATTGAAATGCAATAATCAAAAGCAAATGAAGACGGACACACCTAAGACAAATTAAGACAATTAGGCACACGATCGTTTCTAGGATAACACATGACGGAGAACAGCAGAACAGTGAGTACACAGGGGATTCTTTTTCTTCTGGTTAGATGAGAGTTCTGGTTAGTTAAATACCGGATAACAGAGAGTTTACTGTATGTATGTTGTGTCAAGCTGGACCAATGTAAGTATATAAACATCTCTATAGCTGGAGTTCATCTTTAAAGAGATTGTATAATCAGATTTTACAGGATATGGATAGTTTAGTCACTGTGGGAACGACCTCAGCTGTGGTTATTACCATACTTGCAGTTGTCACGATTTGTAAAGCAAAATATTTTGTACGTTTACCTAATAACTGTGGCAATGGTTTGATTTTGTACATAAAACAACATAACTTTTCATAAAGTCACAGTCTAGTTACTGCCACTAGCAAAAGGGTCTGACTCAATATGTGACCTCTTGGTATACCAAATAATTACTTAGCATTTGATCATTGCTAATATTAGAATACAATTAGAACACAAGCACTGAAAGTGTATGGAAACCTATAAAATATATACAACTTTGGTCAAACATATCCCAGCAAAATACCGGTGTGTGTCAATATACGTGTGTAAAAATGTAACATATAGCATATTTATGGTCAGCTTACCTTCTCATTTTGTAATCCATCTCTAGGTCCAACTTCAACAATTTTTACCTCCTTAGGGAAGGAGTATATAGGCAATGAGCTGACCTGTCAAACACAAAGTGCATCATTATTTAAAGAGTAATGCCACTTTTCTTGAGAAAAAAGAATCCCCTTTGGGTGATCTGTGTACATTACAAGGATTTAAACAATTGTTGCAGATTTCTACATGTTTCTGTTCTGAAGAAAAAGCTATTTGTTTTTTTACCATGTCCTTTCCAGACTGATTCCTAAATAGGAGGGTCTGGTTCATTATAGCCACCTGATTACTTTTTTGTGTACACCCTAATGCATTAGGCTGCGCACCCCTATGCTCACAGATGATGAGCAGAATTATGTGACTGTCATTCTGCTCGAAGAGGCTTGGCAGCACTGGGCCAAGGGTGAAGCTGGGGATGAAGGTGCATAGTACTTCTGGCTCAGGTGTCCTGCCCAGCTCGCTGACATCACTGGTTGCCAGGAGCTGGACAGGACGCCAGCCGGATCATCTTACTCAGCTCCTGGCAACCAGTGAGCTGTGTGAGAATGCTGGCCAGAGTGTCACAAGTTGCTGAGAGCTCTTGGCAATCTGGGACGCTCTGGCCAGAAAGGGAGCAGCAAGAGCACACCTCCCCCCCATGACCCAATAAGATGCTACCTGAGGCAACCGCCTCATTATAGTGGTGGCTTTGTTTATAACTAATGTGTTAGAATTAATTTTATATACTGAACTGCATGTAAAGGCAGAGATCTTTGTTTTTAGTTGGGGATAGAGAAGATTTTTAAAGTGTCTTTTATTGATTTTTTGGGGTACTGCAGTTTTTCGCTGTTTCACGGTCGCACGCAATCTGTAAACTGGGCATGTTGGGTATCGTTTTACTCGTTGTAACCTCATCTTTTATATTTCATTAAAAAAATGGGTAATTTGTTGTGTTTTGGGGCATTTAATTAAATTTGTCACTAAATTTTGGGGTTTAATAAGGAGTTGCGCTAATATTGCGCAACATAAAAATTTTCAACTACCACCATTTTATTCTATAGGGTCTTGGCATTCAGAAAATATATAATGTTGGGGGGTTTTACGTCATTTTCAGGCCTAAAATGTGGAATATAACATGGGTGCAAAAATGGAAAAAAGGGCCTCAGTCATGAAGGGGTTAAAGACCGTCACGTTTATAATCGCTGTTTGCGTCTATTAGGGTGATTCATCGTCTATTGGTCCTGGAGACTTTAAAGTGACATTAAACCCTCAGATTTTTTTAACATAAACCAAAACTGTAATGTGTGCCTTACTGTAACCCATGGTTGTTTCCCTTCTCTTTGCTGCTCTTCCTTTTAAATCCTCATGTCTTCTCATGCTGGGGGAGAACTTCCCTTTGCAGCTCAGGGCCTCTACCTGTAGTGCTGGCTCAGGTTGCAAACGTACACACAGACACCATGTAGCTATTCCAGAGACAAGGCAGTCTGCTGCAAAACAGAAGTTCTGCAGAGCATGCGAAAAGATACATATTTAAAAAGGAAGAGCAGCAAAGAGAAGGGAAACAACCATGGATTACAGTAAGGCACATATTACAGTATTGTTTTATGTTACAAAATCTGAGGGTTTAATGTCACTTTAAGGCTCATTCACACCAGCGGCACACCATGGATGCTGGTGTGCGCCTTGAATTAAACAGTGCTGATGTGCCAATGACAATTTGTTTTTGTTTTACAGTTTTATTGAAATGTAAAAAAGTAGCATTACATTTATTTTATTCACAGAAAAATCTTGCAAGGAGAGTTTAGTACATTACAACAAAAAAAGTACTTCTTCATGTCCTAGTTTTCAGTGCACACCACTGCACATAGAACACAATGCAATTTATCCTGTCTGTGTGTTAGGACTGCATTGGGCCAAGCACACATATGATGTGAAGAGGCCCTAGAGTTGTCACCTGAACAGTAATAGAGGTGAGATCTTCCGATGGGGACACTTATTCTGGTGACAACTAAGAAAGGATTTCACTTTGGAGAGATCTCCTTTCACTTTCTGTTGTGGCTGGGGACAGGAAGTGAAGGTAAAACTTCTCAATGGGGCATCTGCAGATCAAAAAGTAACATTTGTCAGGGGTGTTTCCCTTGCATTACTCTAGCTAAATATAAAAACCGTTTTGTCTTTAGCCATACTTGACTGTATGATTTGTGGCCATGATAACCAGGGTCACATATCCCGCACCTGTTACCCAGGTAGAGACGCAAAAACCATGGTGAGGCGATAATGAAGATCTGACCTGGCGCAGAACAGCCCTCGGGGTCCAGGCCGCCCCGATCCCCCACGGGGCCAACCTCCGGGCACTCATCGCTAACATACTCCTTGACACCACAACAATGTCACACTTCCGCTCGCTCAGCCTTCTCGCCGCACGCTGATTGGATAAAGGGCGGACCTATTACGAAGCGTTCCGTAGACACACCTCCACGCACCGCCGTTGGCCTGGTAACCCGTGTTGGACCATTCACAATCACACTGCGACACCTATTGGCAGCGCCGCCGCATGACAGCGTGTGCTCCTGTCTCAGTCCGCTGGGTGTTGTAGTCCTGCAACGCCCCCCCACCCACTACACAGCACTGTTTAGAGTGCTATCTGAACTACAAATCCCAACACCACTTGCGCTGCCATTAGCACCGGATATAGAATGTCTGACGGGTCACGGGGCGGAGCGCGGAGAAGCGCTGTGCATGTATCAATGAGTCCAGGCATTTTGTATGTATTATTTGTAAATGGCATTTATAAGTGAATGTTGTGCGTGTTAGCTGCGATCAGAAGAGAACATGTAGGATACATATAGCGCAAACACTGAGTATAGCAGGGCTCATCAGATGGCCAAAGAAAACCGCTATAGGGGGAATTTATCAAGACTGGAACAGACAAAGTCTGGGGCATCTATGCATGGCAACCAATCAGCTTCTCTCTTTTGTCTGTTCAGTTAAGCTTTGAAAATAAAAGATAGAAGCTGATTGGTTGCCATGGACATCTGCTCCAGTTATGATACATTCTCCTCGCTGTATTTATATCAGTGCAGGTTTTTAATTATTACAGATCTGAACACAGTTCTATTGTTTGTTCTCTATGGGCCCATGCACGCAAAGATTAGTAAGCTTGTGCTGCGTTTAGATATGTAAAATCGGTGCCCAAGGTCAGTAATTTGCATGTGTATTCATATAAATCCATGTAGATGTGTAGGCACCTATAAGAGTACATTTCATGGAATGGAAGGTGGATTTTTACTGAACACTATACGGACAATTACACGTCTATATGCATGTCAATGAAAACAATTTATGGGCCAATTCATGCATTTTTATGCAAGAAACATCTGCCAGCACTCTGCTGTGTAGATGGTCAGTGTTTCATAATTGGCGGCTTCCTGGCGGGCTCGGCACAAGGCGCTTGCGAACACGCCCGAGCTCATCACTAGTAGGAAGGGCTCATCTTAAAGTGACATTAAGGGCAAAAGTCGTCCCCCCCACACTGCTAATGTAAGCACTTACCTTAAATGATGTCTCTTAATCCGATTATCTTCTTCTTTACTGTGCTTTTCAGCTGTCCCTCCAGCGCTGACTCCTCTGTCCTCCTCTGATGTCCCACAGAGTCTGTGCGGTTGCACGCTGCTCCATGGACTTACCTTGTGTTTCTCCTCGTCCACCGGCCGAACATCAGAACTGCGTATGTGCCCGCCCTATGATTCTTTGCGGCAGTCCGAGACTCTTCAGATGTTCGGACGGGAACGCGTGGCGGAGACACAGGTATTTAAAAAAAATTGTTTTGCATAGATCTATTGCTTGCTAGTAGATATATGCAAAAACAAATGAGGGTTTAATAACCCTTTAAGCTGGGTATACACACATTTAGGATTTTAGAAATGTATTTTCAGAATGTTGTTTTTTTTAATAGTAATGGGGTCAAATTGTCTATTGTTTTCGACCATGAAAATAAATTAGGAGCGGGATGAAAGGATGTTTTCTCAAACAAGCTAAATTCGAAGGCGTCATTCACAGTATCGCGCATGTACGTGCGTATTGTACCATATGCAAATAAATGGCTCCATACACACAGCCGCGTATGGAGCCGTATATTTGCGTAGCGTATATATGCGCCAAAACAGAATGGAACAGAGATGCGTCCAGGCAGCGTATTTCTGTGTATTTACGCGCGTACAGCACATTAAAAATTCCATTACGAGTGATGCATTCTGGGATTGCATATAGTGCACGCATATAGCATAGACGCTTGTATATACGCGCATAGATGCGTATATACGCAATATACAATTTTGCTTGCGTTGTGTGTGAATGAGGCCTAACAGTGAATGTGATTTTCTTTGGGGAAACTCCATTCATTCCAAAATCCAATGTAAAAACCAAACTTAATTTCAAACAACAATCATCAAGTCTCTGATGGCGTTATGGAATGTTCTAATGTGATCTTTCATACAGAAATCTACGCGTGTATAATGGTATGTTTGACAGACCAAATAACACAGGTTTATTGTAAGTGTTTACCTACGGTTTAAGTTGTTCTCAGAGGTGGGCTTTAAAAGTGCTATAATGTTTCTGTCTGGTGACAGGGTCTCTTTAAAACAGCCAATAATACACAGGTTTCTACACACCGTTTCATGTTCCGATCCTTTATTGAAGGAGTACTCTGGGCAAATTCAGTCTTAACCCTCTGCTGCAAGGGTTAGGTGCTGGTTTTGTCTATGGAGCGAAAATAACAAAGTTATACTCACCTGAAGTATGATCCCGGCTTGCTCTTACATTGCTCCCTCCAGCTTGTCTCCTCCCCACTCCAGCAATTAAATGTCCCTCGGCATCCTCACATCCTATACACTGTGTAGAATGTGATGACTTCCTGGACATTAGCCCCCTGGAGTGGAGGGGTAGCAAAGCTGAAGGGACCGGTCTAGGAGCCAGCCGGGATCATGGGTATAACTCTCTTATTTTAGCTCCCTAGACTAGACAAGCACTTAACTCTTGCAGTGCGGGAGTAGCCCCACTGCAAGGGATATGATTTAATTTGCCCAGAGTTATTCTTTAAATATCTGATGTGAACTGTTCATTTGATATTTAATAAAGGATCAGAACATAAAGCTGTGTGCCAGAACCTGTGTTATGTTCGTTTCTTACTGAGGTGGACAGAGCCTTTCCTGAGCACCAGTGATTCCCAGTTCATGCACAATATCAGGCTATAGGTTGAGCTGGTTTCCAATGCTTTCTTGTATCTCTTTAAAGCAGGCCTCCATTATTTTATTTTAGATTTGATTTAAATGGAACTATACTAGAGATGAGCCAGGGTGTGGTGCCAACCCAGTTCCACTTTACTTGCCTAAGTTCACTCAAGCCTGCTCAAAACTGTGACTGCCCCGACCCAATCAGTGGCGACAGTTGCGCCTGGGGCATTTCCACTCCTTTCTGACATATACAGTAGGTCTGGTGCCTCTCCACAACTGATTGGGCCTGGTGGGTGGTGTTTTGAGTTGGTTTGGACGAACTGGGTTCACACCAAGCCCCAGTTCATCACTACACAGGACCATTCACTCCATTCCTTGTCCTAGAAGATCCTCCATTGTAATATCTATGACAGTTATACATGAACAGTACACACAATATGGTCACTTTGGTTATTCTGGGGAAACTAAACCCCCTACTGTCATATAGGTAGAACTGGATGGACCTTGGTCTTTATTCAACTTTACATACTATGTATATATTATGTGGTATATTTTGTACTGCCAAGTAATAGATTATTGTTGTAATATCATTTTTCAGAAGAAAACACTCCATATATGTTTGCAAATGATTACAACATGGAAGACCACAGCATGGTTAGGGGAACAGAAGGTGAAACACCCCCCAATACTAGTAGCACGCAGAACTGTGACAGACAGGCAGAAATTGATGAAAAGGTGCAAAATGGGGATTATACAACAGAGAAAGAAAATCCCAATGGACAGAAGAGCTGTAAGTGTATTCAGTGCGGGAAAAGCTTCACTCGTAAGTCTTCTCTTATTGTACATCAGAGAGTCCACACAGGGGAGAAACGCTTCATGTGTACACAGTGCGGGAAGAGGTTCAGCCTCAAGTCTTCTCTGGTCAGACACCTGAGGATCCACGTCACAAAGACTGCAAATATATGTCCAGATTGTGGCAAGTGCTTCACTCGCTATTCCAGCCTTTTCCAGCATCAGAAAGTCCATAATGGAGTGAGACATTTTAGATGCCGTGACTGCGGGAAGAGTTTTGTTAAAACATCAGAACTTGTGGTCCATCAGAGGATACATGAAAGAAAGGGACAGGGTGGAAAAAGTTCTAATGTCCTGGACCATGTCACCATCCTTCACAAAGCAGAGGAAGCAAATGATCGCCTGGAGTGCGGTAGAAGCTTTAGACAGAACAACTCCTTCATCAGACACCAGAGGAAACACAAAGGTGAGGAAACATATACCGTATTTTGCGGTCTATAAGACGCTCCGGACGATAGGACGCAGGTATTCTGTGACAGAAGCTGCAGGTAGTGACAGCTGAGACAGGTTCACGCTGTGATTACAGCGCCACGGTCTCAGTAATCACACAGAGCAGACGTTCTTCGTCTGCTCAAGGGGCTCTATGGTGAGCACCCAGAGGAGCGGGGAACTCGGAAAATCACGGCGGGGGGTGGACACGATCGCCGCCGCTTGATTTAATACAAGGGATCTAATTAGATCCCTTGTATTAAACAAGCAGCGGCTCCCACTGTACATTCAGCTCTGCTTGTCAGGAGCTGGGCTGAATGTACAAAAAGAAACTACTCGCCCGGCGCCCGAAACTGCATGTCCCGGGCATCGGGCGATAGGTATTCGCTCCATAAGACGCAGGCACATTTTTCACCTCTTTTTTGGGGGGAAAAAAGTGCATCTTATGGTGCGAAAAATACGGTATATCATCTGAAAAGTCACTTCATGACAAAAATAAATGAGATTGTATTTACCACATCCTGTTCAAGTAAAAATCCCCAAAACGTTTAAAGGATAACTAAACTCAAGAACAAAAGTGTTTTTTTTATATTGTAGATTACCAGCCCTTAAATGTGCTGGCTGCATTAGCTTTCATTTTCAGCAAGTACAGAAAATACCTGTTAAAGGCGTTTTAAAGTCCCAACATATACTATCCAGTTATAGCATCAGCATTGTAGAAATACAGTTTATACTAAAGTTGCTTTTGATATTGCAATCAAAGCTTACTTGAAAAAAAATCCCTTTTATGTAGTGAGTGCTGCCCTTCATCTGCCCATCACTTTCATCAACTTCCTGGATTCCCGGTGTGCTTTGTCTCTCTTTCCCTGCTGCTTTATGTGATGAAATCTCAATTTTTCAAGACTACACATCCCATCATGCATTGCGTCTATCAAACAATGATATTACATTGTTCAGATGGCAGGTGAAGTTGGAGTGGTGACACATGGAAGTATATATTCGCAGGGTTGAGTGAAATTGTGTCAGTGCATTGAGGAATTACATCCTATAGGCATCTTCAATTCGTTAGTTTACAAAGGTCTAGATCGATATGGTTATTAGGAGTGGGATAGAACGTATGTAAATTCAATATAGAAATACATATTTATTTTTAGTTTTTGCCCATAAATACCCTTTGACAATGTTATCTTTCTTTTGTAAATGACTGATCCCATCAAACCCCATGGGATGAACATATGCAGACATGTTTGAAGTCCAGCCTGGTTGGCCACTATGGCCCCCACCATAGATACAGAGGATGAGTGAATATAGGAATTTCCTGTGCTCCTCAGCTCCATCTAGTGGCAGGAAAGGTGTGTAAATGGCTTTGCCCAGTTTAGTGCTGGGTGGAAGATTTATAAGACCCCTTGGCCTCTTGCCACTGGTGACATACTGTACAACTAAGATGGCAGTACATACCAGTGTCAGGGCTGGAATAATGGGCCAGGTGTGGAACCCCTTGGCAGGGGCGAACAATGTTCAAAAAGCGCAGTACAAAAGTATAATCCAATCAGGTAGTCAGGTCCAGTTCAGGGTCGTGGCGGGCAGCAGGAATCGTAGTCGAAGGGTCAAGCAAAAGGGTCGGTAGCCGGGAAGTCAGATCAAACAACAGGTTCACAGGAGGGAGCTGGGTGTTCACCATGAGGTAGAATAACTCAGCAATGAGTCAAGGCTCTGACCAGCTTTAAATACACAGGGAACCCAGTACCGCCCCCTGGCTGCCAGGGCAACCAGGAAGCTTCCCCAGTCAGAGTCCAATCACAAGGCTGAGGGCAAGTGGTGAAGGCTGAAGTCCTCCCCCAGCCTGAGTAGCACCTATGGCTTGGAATGGCGCAGGCGCACTACGCTCGCACGTCCGCGCATGCGCGCGGCTTGCGTACCGCGCACTGGCCACACCAGCGTCGGATGCCCTGCCAGGGGAGGAGGAGGAGCTACCCATGCCCGCGCCTGCGAACCTGACAAGGAACGGCCCCCCTGGGTCCCTGACAACCAGAATATATAGAGGTATGGGGAACTGGTGTTTACACGATTAGCAATAAGGCTGGACTGCATGCATTATTTTCAGACTGGTACAAAATCTTAAGCGTGATTCCTAATGGTGCATCCATTGTGGCTCATTTGATTTTGATTTTGATTTTTTCAGTCCAGGCTTTGATTCCTGCTGTCAGCGTTTATGGACCCACAAATGGCAGCACTATTGGCCATAAGTCAGGTACAAATCTATCTGCTCAGTTTGTCAGGACCGATAGATCTCTACAGTCAGAAGATGAATCTAGTCCTGCTGGAAGGAAAGTCACCAGTACAGGGAGACTTTTTCTGTGTGCGGAGTGCGGCAAAAGCTTCACTCGAAAGTCTTCTCTTATTGTACATCAGAGAGTCCACACAGGGGAGAAACGCTTCATGTGTACACAATGTGGGAAGAGATTCAGCCTCAAGTCTTCTATGGTCAGACACATGAGGACTCACTCTCCAAAAATCCTAAACATTTGTCCCGATTGTGGAAAGTGCTTTAGCCGCTACTCAGGCTTACTTCAGCACCAGAAAGTTCACAGGAGGAGAAAAACATTTCAGTGTCTTCATCGTGAGAAGAGCTTTTCTGGAGTATCACAGCTGGCATCGCACCAGAGAATACACACAGCCCTATGGACGTTCCCGGAGACAGATTCTGGAGTGGACTCTGGAGTGGATGATCGAGATAAACCGGCCAACCATGCAGAAGAGTCCCACATGGGCCCATCATGTGGGGAGAGTTTTCAGGAGCAAAGTATGTTCCAAAAACACCAAGGTGAGCAATAGGTGCCCCAATCCTAATGTTGCTGACTACATTATTGAGCACATAGCTGATTTTAGCTTGTTTTAAAATGAATAGTATGTGCAGACCAGATCAGTAAGGGCCTTTCACACCATGGGCTTCATGTTTAAAACATCCGCTCGCCATAAAGCATGGCAGTACCACCCCTAGATGACAAGAAGTCCCTATACTCCTCAGCACCATCTAGGGGCGTACTGCTGTGTCAACGGCATCAGCTGGGTTTTATAAAAGAAGCCCTATGTTGGTTAAGCTGCACTTGACCACATTTTTTTACAAGAATACACTTGCGAAAAAACCTGCGCTGTTTGATCGAAAGTTCGAACTTATCGAGTTCTGCGACCGCCTGACTTCCGGTTTGGTTACAACTAAGAGGTTTGCCCAAGAAACTTGTTCTGCACGAGCGCCAGCCAAGGCATTGGCCTATACACATACAGCACAGCAATGAAGTAATCAAATGAACTACGATCACACTAATCCAGCACGTTATTATTCTGAGTTGCCCCACTCAAGCGGCGGCCATATTGAGTGGGGCACGTGAGATTAATAACGTGCTGGATTAGTGTGATCCTAGTTCATTTTAATACTTCATTGCTGTGGTCTATGTGTATAGGCCAATGCCTTGGCTGGCGCTCGTACAGAACAACTTTCTTGGGCAAACCTCTTAGTTGTAACGAAACCGGAAGTCAGGCGGTCGCAGAACTCGATAAGTTCTCAGTGCCGACAGAACAGCGCCCGTAAATTTTTCACTAATGCCTAAAACACTAACCTAAAAAGAGTGTAAAACACACAAATCAATAGTACAAAGTGGCCAGCGCTTAAATAAAGTGCATATGGTGATTGCCCACTACAAAAATATGTGCATTACGACCTGCTTGTAAATGACATACTGACACAAACCAGAAATATAATTATAAAACAAGCTCTAGTCCATATTCACATGTCCATATAAACTCTCAGTGAATTACCCTGTTTCCCCGAAAATAAAACCTACCCTGAAAATAAGCCCTAGTACTATTTTTGGGAATTGCTAACATATAAGACCTACCCCGAAAATAAGACCTAGTACTATTTTTGGGAATTGCTAACATATAAGACCTACCCCGAAAATAAGACCTAGTACTATTTTTGGGAATTGCTAACATATAAGACCTACCCCGAAAATAAGACCTAGTACTATTTTTGGGAATTGCTAACATATAAGACCTACCCCGAAAATAAGACCTAGTACTATTTTTGGGAATTGCTAACATATAAGACCTACCCCGAAAATAAGACCTAGTACTATTTTTGGGAATTGCTAACATATAAGACCTACCCCGAAAATAAGACCTAGTACTATTTTTGGGAATTGCTAACATATAAGACCTACCCCGAAAATAAGACCTAGTGTGTTTTTTTGAGCCAAAAAAAATATAAGACAGTGTCTTATGTTCGGGGAAACACGGTATGCAAGGCTGTGTTAGACTTCCAAGAGGATGCATTAAAATTTGACCGTGAGTCACACCTCTCTCTCACTGTCCGTGTGTAGTACCGCTCCCAAAAACACACTCACCAGATGAGATGGACCATTCACTATGAAATGGTCATAAAGCACCTACTGATATGGTAGTCACTTGCTTAGGTTACGATATCCAGTCCCCTAGGATGGTAATATCTGTAATATGCCATATGACTTATATATCACTCCTCCTCTCCACTGTGCTCCAAAATCCACTGAGGGGGGAATTACATTAAAAAGATTCATAGCGTAACTCAATAACTTTATTAAAAAACAAACTATAAAAACACTCACAAAGGAGGATTGCTCAGTCAGCGCATATATAACATGCCCTGTGAAGTCAGTATTCAGGACTCTGTAGGCCGCTGTATTTTACAAGAATACACTAAATTGTCCCCAGGCCAGGCAAAAAAGGACAATTATTTCTCACAGCTTTATGTAATCTTAAAACAGAACTATAGCCAAACCCTTTTTAGCTTTAGTCCTCTTTTAGACCACAGGAGGACATTTACTAATGTCCTCCTGCGACCCAAAACTCAGCATATAGTGGGCTATTGTCCCCTATATGCTGACAGTGCAGAGCCGCACTGTACCTGGGAAAGATCCCAACCATATTGTAGTTAACCACCTCTCTATCTGATTGACAGCTGGCTCTGCCTCTCTGGAGCCAGAACCAACTGTGCCCGCGTCCCTCCCCTGTTTGTCAGCGCTGGGAGAATCCCTGTGGGGATTAGTGACTGACAGACAACGCTCTCTGCAGGGAGAAGCCATGAGTTGAGCGATTGGCAGTTTGTGATCGCTCAGTTCTTGAGCTTTAGAGCCGGTGTGTGATATCTGCAGTGTGACACGCTGGCTCAATGTATTGGGAAGAGTACAGTTTACTCTCCCAATACTTCTCCTTTAAGATCTGCTCACCAGGACAAATGGACAAAAACAAGGTGCCTTACATTGGAAGATACGGCAATGGCCCATATTGTGAAAACAACCCCTGTACTCTTTTTCTTATCTAGTGGAGCACAATTAAGAGTAACTTGTATTCAGTTTTCTATCTCTAGGCTTATGGGCAGAGACTCTTGTTACTGCAGCCACATGCAGAAGTGGGTTCGCTATCTCATTAGTTTGGGCCAGTTAATATTAATTCCTTTATCCACACTGTTTAGTGTGGATAAAGGAATCTGTTTTTTTTTTCTATTCAGCTCGAAAGGTGAACTAAAAAAAACTAGTAGTGTATAGCCAGCTTGAGTGTCCAGCTTCAGTACCTTACAGAAGTTGTCATATCTTCTGCCAATGTTGAGAACAGACATTCTTTCTAAGTTGCTGCAAAAATACTCTGTCAGTTATCAAAGCCTTTTTTTTTTCTTTCATGTTCTGTATTCCTTACAGCAGGGGTGGCAAATTGAAAAGCATAATAATAATTATCCTACAGGATTTATGCAGAGCTTTACAAAACTGAGGGAAACGATACAATTTCAGTACAAGCAGTAGGTAGGAGGGCCCTGCTCGTAAGAGCTTACAATCTAGTAGATTAAAAAGATGCTCTTTTATGTTTCTTTATTCTGCAGGTGAATCCTTTATTGGTACAACCGTTGACTCAAGAACATGCTTCAGTGTGTGTGAAACTGACCAGAAAGGTGGAGAAGGTAGGGTATCCCAGCATCAAGACACATGCAGTAATTCGCAGCTAAATTTGGTAGAAAACCATTCCACTTCCAATGGCGATAAAGCAGACAGGAAGGTCAGGAGTGGTAAAAAACTGTTTTTGTGTGCAGAGTGTGGGAAAAGCTTCACTCGGAAGTCTTCCCTTATTGTACATCAGAGAGTCCACACAGGGGAGAAACGCTTCATGTGTACACAGTGCGAGAAGAGGTTCAGCCTCAAGTCTTCTCTGGTTAGACATCTGAGGATCCACGTCCCAAAGACTGCAAATATATGTCCAGATTGTGGAAAGTGCTTCACTCGCTATTCCAGCCTTTTCCAGCATCAGAAAATTCACAGAAGAGTGAAATCCTATAAGTGTTCTCAGTGTGAAAAGAGCTTCTGTCGCACATCACAGCTTGTAGTACACCTGAGGACACACAAGATGCAGGAATTGTATCTCAAAGCAGAAGACAAAACAAACCACAATGTCATTAATAGCAGTACAAGGGAATCGCATGTATGCTTGCAGTGCGGACAACAGTTCTGGCAGCAGGATCTATTAAAGAGACACCAGATAGAACATACAGGTATGTCTTCATGCTCATTGGGGATCATGTGTATACACTGTGACTAATGATGGCTGTTTATAGTCAGGTGTCCTTTCAGATTTCAGATTGCGGGCACCAGAGCAACATACACTTGTGTATTCAGAGGTTGAATAGGTTGTTTAACCTTGGGTAGGTGTTGACTTATTTTGTTGATTTGCTGGATCAAATCTTATTGTGTGTCCAGCTTAAAGTGGCCATGCTTTGTGCATACATTTCACCATAGTAAATGGGTTTTAAAACAAGTCCCCACTGCCCTGTGTTGTTGCAAGCATTGTGAAGCAATTTATCCTCCATTCCCCCAGTGTTCCAGCACACCAGTGACTAGCCAGATAACACTCACAGGTGTGTCTTCATGCTCACTGGAGATCACGTGTATACATTGTGACCAAGGATGGCCGCTTATAGTCCGGTGCTCTTTCAGAGTTGATCCAGCAGATCCATACACAGTTGCATAGTGTGAGGGCGTACGTGATATAATGCTAATAGATTGTTTAACCTTGGGTAGGTGTTGACTCATTTTATTGTTCTGATGACTCAAATCTTATTGTGTGTCCAGCTTAAAGTTATGCATATGTGCATATTTAAAAAAAATATATTTTTATTAAGTTTCCAGAAGCATAAGTAAACAAGAAACCTGACAGACATGACAGATATGTTCAGACATGCTGTAATATCTACATTTGCCTTGGCTTCCTTAAATAAGCTAACTTGCTATTCTCTGCTTCCAAGGATGATAACAATACAATGGTTAAAAGAAGCAATGGTCTTATTTATTTATACACAAATATAACTAAACGTAATAAAAGATAAAGATAGATACAAAAGTACAGTAAGACAATCGAGAGAATACTTAACGCAGCAAGTCCATCCTCTGGTTTCTATGTCTTGGCTGGGCTCAGAGAGAGATAGAGAGCAATATGGCTGAGCACGGACTTTTATAGTAAACCGGACCCATTCAAACACATACATTGACACCCCTTTACCCAGAATTCCGCATGTCCCTTATAGGTCTTTCGGCCAATCAGCATCGCCCTTCATATTTGTCCACACGCACTGTAGTCCTCCAGCAGGGGGCACCATCGTACTGCAGATCATTCCTTGGCCTAGGTCAACACCTTGTCCTTTGATCCTTAGACAAGGGACAGCCACTTCCCAATGCGCACACACCCCTATCAACACCACAGGGTGCAACGCTTGATGTCCTGTCCAGATTAAGGAATCTCACCTTTATCATCTCCCTTGCCACGCCTCCTGCAGGAATGAATACAGTGGGTCCCAGCACTTCTAAAACACAGCTGGCTTCTTTGATGACCCATGCAATCTCAGATTCAATATCTGAAGATATATGCTCGGCATTTCTAGTATATGAAAATGTTGTACATTCCAACACATGCGAAGAGCGCAAGAGAAAATATCAGTACAATGGCAGTACAAGAAGTAGAACATGTTCAATTAAACCAAGACATGTTAAAACATTTCAGTTCAAAGACAGAACATAGGAAATGAAAACAGATAAAGAAAGAAAAATGATCAGTGCATGGGAGGATAGTAGGATCTCAATGTGTATTATACAAAGTCATATGTGCATGTGGATGTACACAGGTGCACAATCAGGTGCTGGTCACTACCAAAGCATGGACCCAGGAATGGAGATTTCATCCCACCCAGAGCTCTAAGATATCTCCTGGCTCCAGGATCCCAACTATGATCCAGAAAACCTGGAAAGAACTGAAAAGGCAGTTCTCTCCTGGTACACGTACTGTCTTCCTGGAGCCACTCAGCCCCTCTGGCTGAGAACCCTGGGTGACTTTGAGGCCACCTAACACCGTGGTATTGCCTCACAATGCCACAGCATATTTTAACAACAGTAATGTGCTTTAAAACAATTCCCCAATAGCCCCTGTCGTTGCAACCATTGTGGAGCACTTTATCCCCAGCTCCACCATTGTGCTAGCATACCAATAATTCTGCATCCTTCCAGCCTTCCAATCTTTAATTAGGAGAGTTGATTCTTCCACAGCAGTGTATTAGAAGAAAGGAAAAACATGGAGAGAGCAGAAATCCGGGAGAGATCCATCTAAGTGTAGTTTTATCAAATTACAGACTGAATTCTGTTAATACATTGGGTAAAATATATTGGTTGGGTTGCTTGATCTCCCTTGAGAGGGGTCTCAGGCAACCATATTGAAAAGGCTTGTAGGCAATATGTCTGTCCCAGCGCAGGTTAGAAGTCGTCCTCGATGTTCTTTAGGGAGTAGCTTCGGGTGATATGGAGGCTGCAGCGCTCCAGTCCCCAATGTCCTATGAAGAATTTGAAGGAGTTTTCCCACAAATGAGGATTTCCTCAGAGAGGTGAGCAGGGGCACCTGGAGTCCAAGAAAGATTTCTGGATATTTTCTGGTAAATCACTTTATTTTCAGGTGCACCATCAATGTGTTTCATGGTACTATACGGCTACTTCTTCAGGAAGGTGTATGACTGGGCTAGACATTAAAAGATAAGATATACTGTATATGTGATGTATAAAAAAAATGGTGATCATAATAGATAAACGTAAAAATACTAAAAAGTATAAAATTGGTCACAGATTTAGGATTAGGTCACCCTAGAGGCTAAAACCATCAAAACTGGAATACGATTTTGAAAGTATAATAATAATAATGAAAGGAAAAAAAATGGGGTGAGCATATGATTCTGTAATAATCAATCTACATACGCTCTGTGTGTATGTGTGTGTGTGTGTATGTGTGTGTGTGTGTGTGTGTGTACTTCCTGCATTCAGTGTCACTCTCCAGCTACAGAAGCTGATGAAGCAGATCTCTGCTTCATCATCTTCTCTGGGGGTCCCTAGGTGACATTAGGGGTCTTGGAGACCCCTGATGTCTCCATAAAGAGGACCTGTCATGTCAATTGGCTATCACATAGGGGGCTTCTTAGCCCCCTATGTAATATCAATAAAGTAAAAGTAATACAAAAATTAAAGAATCATAAAACAAAAATAAAGCATAAACAAAATGAAAAAAAAACAAAATTTTTTTTAAAGTCCCTGGCCCCCACATACACACGCAGATATGCGTCAGGTGCGCCTACGTGCGAAAACGACGATTGCGCCTATTGTGCCGCACATGAGCAATAATTTTAGGGCCATTAATCACTGATGACACTAAACTGATGAGCAGTAAAAGTTTTAAACGTCGCTTATGGGCCTTTGGGCGTTGTTTTGTGGACGCACGCAATTTTAAGGCTTGACATGTTTGGTGTCTATTTACCCATGGGCTATAGTCCGGTCATGCTGACTGACTGGTGAGACACGCTAACATTTTTCAAGCCCTGTATATTATCTACTATATACACATGTACATACACACATGCAGTACATATGCTCACCTCATTGTTTTCCGTTTATTATTAATATTATATTTTAAACATTGTATTCCATTTTTTATGGTTTTATCCTTTTAGCGGCACCTAATCCAAAATCTGTGACCTGTTTTAGACTTTTTAGTATTTTTACGTTTATCTATTATGATCACCATATCAGAGAACACTCCATATTGTAAAACCGTTAATTTAATAAGAGAATTCTGAAAAACTTACATTAAAATCCAAAAACAGCACTGTTACAAATCACAAGATTGTGTAATGTTCTTAATAAATTGAGTTAACGGTTTCACACTATGGAGTGGTCTCTTTTCTCTGGGGTATGAGGAAATGTCTAGAAACATCTGACGGCGGCCCCAGAAAAGATGTGGAACTGGTGAGATATACTGAGATCGAGTGTAGAGGAAGGAATTGCGGGAGGTGAAGCTGATATACACTGAGTGGCCAGATTATTATGACCACCCCATCAGTACTTCGTTGGGCCACGGGATGACCTCGTTGGGCCGCCTCGTGACTCCACGAGATGTTGAAAGGTGATGCGAGGAATCTGACACTGCACTGTTGCCCTTCTGTTGTCTTGTACCAGTCTTGCCACTCTCCGTTCTGCCCTAACATTGACTAGTCGCTGACGGCCACAATTCGCACGTTCAGACCCAGATTTTCGGCTGACAGTCCAGTCTTTAAACACTTTAACAATGAGCCCCTCTTGAACATTTAACGAATTCTGCTGTTTTGCTGATACTCGCTCCATGGCTCCGAGCGCCAACAATCATCCCACGTTCAAAGGCTGTTAAATCGCGTTGTTTCCCCCGTATCTTCAGAAACAAATCACTTCTACTGATGTGGTAAACCACCTGCTTCCCTATTTATAATGGTCTGGCCCTCTAGCAACTTCAGCGCAAAATTATAGCTAATTTGCCTACAATAGTCAGGTGGTCATAATAATCTGGCCACTCAGTGTATTTGCGGCAGTAGAAGGAAAGTTCAAGGAGTGATATTTGGCCATTTCATGCATGGTCCAATGTCCTTCGGTGAGTGCGGTATCAGCACTGAGTGTTGTTAGTGGTGTGTAGATCGTCACTGGGGGCACATTTGCTGATTGCAGTGTGAAGCACTAGTGAACAATATTCACTTCTTTGTGGGACAGTTTTTCTTGGATAAATAATATTTTGTCTTTCACTTAAGTGGACTTCATTCACATTGTTGTTGGACACCTGCTTGGGAGATTTTTCATATACAGTATTTATATATATATATATATTGTTTTATATAGTACATTGTGTCTGTTTTTCACATACAATAATTTACGCACAATGGATTGTATTATATGAAATATTCTCCAGCGCCCCAAAACCAAAACAAAAAAGGTTTTGGCTTTAGTTCTCTTTTAAGAAATAGTATAGAGTGGCATCTGATAAAAAAAATCAAAGCACAATTGACTTCTTTCTGTGTGTTGTCCAACGGCTGCTGGTTGATTGAAAAGATACACAAAAAGCTGCACTTTCACTGCACAGAATCTTTTCCTTTTCGGAAGTCATGCCTAAGACAAGTAAAATGTGTCTCTTTCCACAACATCTATCTTCCCAGAACTGGGACTAGTACAATGTTCTTATACCATGTTCTTGGTTCTGTTGTGTCATCTATATGTCTGTACTAATAAGGTGGCAGTATAGTGTTCCCTCTATGGACTATTAATATAATTGTATTTTTCAGCAAGTGGCGTGTCTCCCACCAGTAAGATGCATGAAGAGAATCGGGAAAATATTGATTTTCAAGGTTGTAACACCAAAGATGACTTTAAAACCTTTCCAGAAGAAAGCAATCGTACACATCTTACCAGTTGTAATACAAGGGATATTCACTCCAACAAGGCATTGCCGGGTGGAGTGGAGAGAGGCGATTGTACAAAAGCCATTAAACTGAATCCTAATGAAAGATCTTCTTCCAGCAGGGAAAAGTCTTATCACTGCATTGAATGTGGGAAATACTTCACTCGGAAATCCTCCCTGATTGTACATCAGAGAGTTCACACAGGAGAGAAACTCTACATGTGTACAGAGTGTGGAAGGAGGTTTGCATTCAAGTCTTCTCTGGTCAGACACATGAGGACCCACACTGAGCAGCCCCTTAATATCTGCTCTCAATGTGGCCTTTATTTCAGTCATTATCAAGATCTGTCAGTGCATATGGAAAGCCATAATAGTGAGTAGATTTCTATCATTTCATTGTTTGCTTTATAACATATTTATTATTGGCAGCCGTTAAAGAAGAACTCCAGGGGAAATGATTATTTACACTTGCAGTAGGGCTACCCCTGCACTGCAAGGGTTAAGTGCTTGTTAAGTACTCACCTGACCCTTTTAAGCCGGCTTGCTCTTAGACTGGTCCCTGCAGCCTCTCTCCTCCTCTGCTGCAGCAAGGTCCTGTGAGTCATAATGTTCTATACACAGTGTATAGAATTGGAGGACAGTGATGTTTCCAGGGTTTGGCACATGTTCTAGGGGGCGCGAAAGATTGCTGACCCACGGAGACAGCTGACTTTTTTTTTCTCTCCCCGCCCCTGTCCTATACACATCTCCCTGCCTGGCTCTTAGCAACCTGTGATGTCCCACCCAGCTTCTGGCAACCAGGGGCATCATTGGTTTCCAGGAGCTGGGCAGGACACAGACCAGAGCGTCCCAGGTTGCTAAGAGCCGGATGGGGAGATGTGTAAGGGCCATACCCATCTCCCGTCTCTTAGCAACCACAGCGGGCAGGGAGATGTATGTGGGTGGGATGCCGGCCATGGCATCCAAGGTTACTAAGAGCCAGATAGGGGGGTTTTGTATGGCCCTTATACAGTGACATCAATGGTTGCCAGGAGCTGGGCAGGACACCAGGAGCGCAATTTGTTGTAGATACGTCTCTGATCTCATGGTAAACATGTTTTAGCACTAATCAAACTAAGTCTTTCTTTGTATGGTCCGTTACAGAGATCATACATTTTAGTAATGCATTGAGTGTCTGCGCTCATTTACATTTCTCTTACCTTGTCGTAGCTGTTTTTTTCAGCAAGGAATATGTCTGAAATGTCTGGGCATGGCATGATGTTTGACCTTTAACTTACAGTTATCATTTTATCAAAACTGGAGCAGGCAGATTCTAGACCAGTTGTCCATGGCAACCAATCAGCTTCTATCTTCAGTTTGCTCAGTTAGGCTTTGAGAATGAAAGATAGAAGCTGATTGGTTGCCATGGGCAATTGCTCTAGATTCTGTCTGCTCCAGTTTGAATAAACTCCCCTCATCATATTTCAACTAAAATCTAGTCTCTTATTTCATTTTATCAGGTGAGCTGCCCCTCAATCACAATGCTGTCTTAAAGATTGAGCCTGATGAACAACACTGGCTATTAGATATGGAGCGTTCATCGGATGAAAATACAACCGAGGTGTCAATGCCATTATGGAATGAGCCAGAGTCTGGTTTACCAGACAGAGCTCAGACGTCACTGGGCAACCCATCTATACTGCCTGGAGCACCTGTTAGTCACTGTGTGGCTTTTCCCCATGCCACAAGGGAGCAAACACAAGGCAATTCTCTAAACATAAAGGAAGAGATTGTAGAAAACACATGCACTGGTAAGTGGAAATTGTCTTAAAGACTGTATGATCTGTGCCATGTCTCATGTATGAACCATGTTTTTACGTATGAACAAAAAACAAGAAAGTACCCTTTCAGCGTGGCTGGCCTGACACTGCAAGTGTCAAGTGCTCATTTTTGTCCAGTGGAATGGGGTAAATAGATTTACTTACCTGAACCCAGCTGAACCTCCGTGCTGCTGGACCGGCCCCTGCAGCCTCTTCTCCCTTGGGCTCCAATGGTTTAAGGCCCTCTGACATCATCACATCCAAAGACCTACCTTAAACATGAGGACGCTGAAGAACATTCTATCAGCCAGAGCGGAGGGAAAAAAGTAGAAAGCGCCAACCGCCAAGGGGAGCGGATACCATATGAGTAAATTTGCTTTACTCTGGTCCCCTAGACTAAAATAAGCACTTAACCCTTGCAGTGTGCAGGTAGCCCCACTGTAATGGTACTTTTGTGTTTGCCCAGAGATAGGCTTCAATGTCTACATTATGATACATTATTATTATACAGGATTTATATAGTGCCAACAGTTAGCACGGTGCTTTACAAGATATGGGGAGACAGTACAATATCATACAAAAGGATTAGAAGGACCCTACTCGTGAGAGTTTTCAATCTAGAAGCAGGGGAACATGATACAGAAGGATGAGGATGAGCTGATTTGAAGGAGTAGATGCAGAGTTATTATGTCGAGGTGGGATAGGATTCCCTGAACAGATGAGTTTTAATGGATCGCTTAAAGGCAGACAGATTAGGAGATCGCTGGATAGGTTGTGGTGGGGAGTTCCAGAGGATGGGGGAGGCTCTGAAGAAGTCCTGGAGGCGAGGAGGTGATGAGGGAGTGAGAGAGTAGGAGGTCTTGAGAGGAGCAGAGAGGATGGTTTGGGTGGTACTTTGAGATGAGATTGGAGATGTAGTCGGGGCAGAGTTGTGGATGGCTTTGTATCTTGTTAATATTTAGAATTTTATGCAGGAAAGGAACTGAATAGGTTTATGTGTTTTATTGGGTAGGCTTTGACATGCTAAGGCAGAATGCCGGGTAGATGTATAACAGCATTTAAACCAGATTTGTACAATTTCAAAAAGGAATTATGCATTGAAGCTGATTTACTAAGGATTTAAAGGGTAATTCCACATTCCCAGGCACATTTTGGAAAATGGAATTGCCCCCACCAGTCTGCCTCCTTCTATCCTCTGCCCACCCTCCACCCATTCTTGCTCTTACCTTTAACCAAATGTTCCTTCCTGCCTGGGGTGGCCGGTGTACTATGCGTATTTCAGATTTCGCTCGTAGCTGTGCTGCTAAATACAGTGTACGGATAGAAAAGATGGGGCAGAGTGGTGGGGGAATTTCCATTTTCCCAAATTTGCCTGGAAATGTGGAATTAACCTTTGAGAATTTTCAAAGAATAGCATGTGTGAAGATCCATTTATGTGCAGATGCTTGCATTACTGAAGCATATGCATGGGTTCTGGTATTTGTTTCCTGAAATCCTGTGCCCAGCTGGACTGCGAGAGGGAGGGCTGGCACTCTGAGTTAATCAGGGCTCTATGGCTTTTCACTGTGCCCGTTCTTTTTTAGCTGACAGGGTTGCTGTCAGATTAGTGAGACACACAGGAGGAGAATCTGCAAACACCATGCAGATGGGATTCTAACCAAGGACCCCATTGCTGCAAGGTATATGTGCTAACCACTAGACCCTTTACACCAGATAGCTATAGATACACACACCCAAAAAAACACGGGGTGTATGCAGCACGCCTTGTCTCTCTCCCCCTGTTTGTGAACCCCCTTTTTTTTTTTTAAATCAAATTTTGTTCCTATTTAACCCTTCATTAATACTTATTTAACCCCTTATCAGCCCTAATTAAATCCTCTCCTCCCTTTCCCCTTAGCTGTTATTTTTCTTTTTATTTCTATATTTTATAAACAATTATTATCTCAACTTTTTTTATTGTAATTCATTTTCTTCAACATTTTTCTGTGTTTTAGAAAGTGCAACTTTTTTTTTTAAAGTTTTTATATTTAATTTGTAAATTAATTTTATGTTCTTTGTACCAGAAATATAATTTTAGTGTCATTATAAATATGATAAAGTATAGAATAAAATGTATAATTTGTCTTTATAGTAGTGCTATTTGTTTTTAAACTAACGCCAGTCAAATTTGAACATTTTTTTCTTTTTTTTACATGTTACTTGTCTTTAGTTTAAAGTGCCACTAAACTACCATTTTTTTAAAGTGCTATTTAACTCCTCAGTAACTCATGAGTTATATCTTAAAAATGCATTCAAGTCCCTTAAAGGAGAACTATGAGGTGAAAAGCACTCACCTCATAGTTCTAGCCGACCTGTGACAATGAGACTGTCACAGGTCGGCTCAGTAGATCGGGAAGTGAGCGAACACATACCGGGTTCCCTCGCCTCTCGATCCTGTCACGGCTCTCTGCGGGTACAGCTGGCTCTGGCCTCTAGATAGGCAGAGCCAGCTGTCACTCACGCAGCTGGGCGGATCTTGACATTGATGTCAGGATCCGCTCCGGCTGCGGCTTCTCAGTATACCGCGAGCTGTAGCTCGCGGTATACTGAGCTTAGGGTGACGGGAGAACGCTAGTTTGTGTCCTCCCGTTACCCTAAGGAGAACTATGGGGAAAAACACTGACCCCATAGTTCTCCTTTAACTATTAACAGTAATGGACCTTATTTGTGTATCACTCTACTGTAGATGCTCAAATCATCTCTGATGGACTACAATCTCAATACAAATTAGTAAATTAAACATGAGATTGTAGTCCATCACAGGAGTGAGCTTGGAGCGGTGGCTACATTCCAACACAAAACAATCAGCTGAGAAACCCCATGCGTCGCTGCACCAAATTGGTAAAGCAAAACAAACGACAAACGCACTCAACAATTTGTTACCAGTTATACTGTTCAAAGCCCATTTCGTGTGCACCTTACTGTATAACTGGTAACAAATTGTTGAGTGCGTTTGTCGTTTGTTTTGCTTTACCGATTTGGTGCAGCGACGCATGGGGTTTCTCAGCTGCCAATGGGATGTGCGGGATCCCTTGTGTGTTTCTGTACCTTTAAGGAGGTGGGGCGTCCTCCTGACAGGCCTGCACCCAATTTGATATCTTCTGCCCCCATGTGCTCCAAGATGGAGACTCTCATAGTTTAGAGTTAGTGCGGCTTACACATCCTTTGCAGAAGACGTGTATCCAAACCTCTGTCATTGTCCTTAGTGGTGAGACAAGTTGTTTTACATGCTGGTTTGTGAGTGTGCCATGATGCCTTTCTGCTGTTCTACATTCCAACACACACACGGACCATGGGGAACAAAAGTAGCCACCCTCCAGAAGGAAAGACAGTGTCAGCACCAATTCAGAGATGATTTGAGGATCTACAGCTGAGCCCTGTTTGTCATGTCAACAAGGTAATTGCCAGATAAACCGGCCCTTATCAGAAATGTAAAATTGCTCTGGTCTATAAGGGGTATACAGGTGTGAGAGCTTTTGTGTTCATTTTGGGCAAGTTGTATTGTTTTAAAACCGCATAACTGCCATACAGAGGTCTATGATGCAGTAGTGTTGCTATCTAGTATCTCTCTTCTCTAGAATGTTAGTCAAACCCACAAGATGGCTGCCGAGATTGTGACGTATTAAGGCAGCACTGAAAGCGTATTCTTTTATTTACTGTGAATTTCCTTTTGTGATTTTCTTGCAGCTGGTGAGCACCTTGAGAACCACACTAACGGAGAAATGACTACATACCACTACTCGCTTAACTGGGGAGTTGATTTTGATGTTTCAAAAGCTTTAAACAAAGACAATTCTGAGGAGATGGAGAAGAGTGCAAGCCCTTTAGCCAAGTCCACAATAAAACAGGCAGCTAGTAGTATCTTACATGTAAGCTTATGGGATCATGGATCAGATGAAGACCACAGAGCTCAGGGTGGAGGAAAGCGCTTTCTGTGTGCCGAGTGTGGGAAAAGCTTCACTCGGAAGTCTTCCCTTATTGTACATCAGAGAGTGCACACAGGGGAGAAACACTTCATGTGTACACAGTGCGGGAAGAGGTTCAGCCTTAAGTCTTCTTTGGTCAGGCACATGAGGACTCACTCTTCAGAGCTGTTAACTTGCCCCGAGTGCGGAAAAGCCTTCAGGAACCATTCCAGATTTTTGCAGCATCAGACTAGTCACAAAGTGGACTGACCAAACATCGTCCTAATTACCGATCCATTCTATTGAACTTTATTACTTATGTCAAGAAGCACAAATCACAGGAAAGAATGTAAACATTTCACATGCTTCTATCAGGTTTCTCATGCATATGAATGTTATATTTACTTTTAATATGTCAGGAAACATATATGAACACCAATTGTTAATATGTATCATGTGTGAGAAGTAAGAACATACAGATAAATTAGCCTGTATCATGTAACTGAATTGTAATGAAATACACTGTTTTGCTGTAATAAGTGTAATTCTGCAGTAATAAGATGATCAAAATTTGGTATTGGATATACACTGATCAGTCATAACATTATGACCACCTGCCTAATATTGAGCAAGTCCCCCTTTTGCCACCAAAACAGCCCTGACCCCTGGAGGCATGGGCTCCACTAGACCTCTGAAGGTATACTGTGGTATCGGGCACCAAGCTGTCCGTAGCAGATCCTTTAACCCCTTTGCGACCAGTGACATACATACCACCGTCACTAGCAGCGGGCCCATTTAAACAGACTCCCAGCTGACTCTGTTTACAGACTCGGCTGTCGCCAGATCGCTTCTACAGGTTTGTAAACGGCCTCCCCCCAACACCCCCGCCGTGTTTCCTGGGCTCCGCTGCCAGTCCTGCGGGCCCAGGACCGGCATCTCGGGTAGCTAGGGAGGAGAGTGGCAAACGTCCGTTTACCAATCTCCTCCCCGTTCTATGGGACTGGGAGCGACACGTATTGCATCAATTCCGTTCCCATAGCTGTCATTGCTGGGCCCAGCAATAAGCTTTTGAATTGTGATCTGCACTTCAATAGCTTAGTTAAAGTGGAAAGGTCTCTTGGACCACATGTATCACCTTAAAGAGTACCTGTCACTGCCAATATGCTATCACATGGGGGACTTGTAAGCCCCCCTCCCATGTGATAGCACTTAAAGTTAAAAAAAATGTCAGTTTTACAAAATATGAAATTAAATAAATATAAAAATAATAAAAAACATTTTTTAAAGTCCCCCGCCTCTGTGAGCAGGCGTAACTTCACGTAAACACGCGTCGGGTGCACCTACATACAAAAACTATGATTGTGCTACACATGCTGGGACATGTGGAGTGAGAGCAATAATTCTAGGTGCACATTATAGTGATGACCTGTATGGGCATTTAAAGCGTTGAATTTTTTTGGGTACTGAATTTTGTCGCTGTTTCACAGATCTACACGATTTGTAACCTGGGCATATTGGGTATCTAGTTACTTGTTGTATTATTTAAAAAAATTGTATTTTATTGTGTTTTGGGGCATTTAAGTGCATTTTCACAAAATTTTTGGGTTTAATAATAAGTTGAGCTAATATCGTGCAACATAAAAATTTGCAACTGCCCCCGTTTTATTCTCCAGGGTCTTGGCTTTCAGAAAAATAATAATGTTTTTGAAGTAATTTTCAGGCCTAAAAATGTGGAATATAACATGGGTGCAAAAAAATGAAAAAAAGGCCTTGGTCATGAAGGGGTTAGCCTGTAAATTGCGAGGTGGGGCCTCCATGGATAGGACAGTTTTTCCTGCACATACCACAGATGCTTGCTAAGATTGAGATCTGGAGAATTGAGGCCGAGTCAACACCTCGAGTTCATTGTTACATTCCACAAACCATTCTTGCAGTGTGGCAGGACGTGTTATACTGCTGAAAGAGGACACTGCCATCAGGGAATACCATTTCCATGAAGGGGTCAAATTAGTCAGCACCTTGGCCCTTGTCAAAGTCGCTCAAATCCTTACACTTGCTAATTTTTTCTGCTTCCAACATATCAACTTCAGTTATAAAACGTTCACTTGCTGCCTAATATATCCCACCCACTTCCAGGTGCCATTGTAATGAGATAATGTGATGGCTGATCAATGTAGGTTTCATTCACACGAGAAAAGGCCGGCAGGTACAGCTCCGTGCTGCATGCACGGCCGTATCGGGCAGCTCCTGGGAAGGACAGGTGCTGCGTGTGATTAGTACGCAGCCCCTGTACTTCTCTATGGGCGTAGGCGGCCGTATGCACGTCCGTGCAGGGGAGCGTACTCCTACGCTGAGAGGATGGATCCTGTCTGCGCCCGAGCCGGGACCGGCACATGAGGTGAGCGTAAGGGGACCTATGGCCGCGTACTCCCATAGAGAAGGACAGGGGCTGCATACTAATCACACGCAGCACCTGTCCTTTTCGGGAGCGGCCCGATACGGCTGTGCATGCCTGCCAGCCTTTTCTGGTGTGGATGAGGCCATAACGTCTGTACGAGAGGATCTTGTGAAATGAAATGACAACAGGAGGCTGTTTAGGTAGACTTAGCCAGTACAATAAGATCCTCCACATTAACAGAGACATTACAACCATCTACAGTACCCTGCTGTGTCAAACAATGATCTCCCTGCTGTGCATTAAACTCTCATGCACACACACTAACATTTTACATGCAGGTTTTTAAAGCTACACTCTAAAAAATGATAATGCACATTATACTCTGCACAGGGTGTGTAAATTATCATTAAAAAGCTGTGTACTGTGGATGGAGGGTGGTTGCAAAGTATAAAAAACGTATCTTGAACCATGCCATCTCCCACACACAACAGTACTGAGCGGAGTAAGGGATGCAACTTGAACTGATGCATCACCTGTCTCTCCTTGTTACTTGCCCATTCACAAAACGCCTTTTTGTTTTTTTCAACGAATACAAGGCATGAGTGTGGAATTCCTATCGCCCGACGCCCGGGACATGCAGTTTCGGGCGCCGGGCGAGTAGTTTTTATGTACATTTAGCCCGGCTCCGGACAAGCAGAGCTGAATGTACATTGTGGAGCCGCCGCCGCTCGTTTACTACAAGTGATCTGATAAGACCACCTGTATCAATTTGAGCAGCGGCGGTCGTTCCTGCCCGCACCCCCCACCGTAGTTTTTGGGGTCCCCCGCTCCCCCGTAGTTTTTGGGGTTCCCCGAAAACTACAGCACAACGGCTCAGCCATAGAGCCTGTAGAGCAGACAAAGCACGTCTGCTCTACGGGCTCTCTGTGTGTTCTCTGAGACCGTGGCGCTGTAATCACCTGTCTCGGCTGTCAGGAACTACACAGAACAGCTGTTCTGTGTTGGAGGGCAGGTTCCATAAAGAGAACCTGTCACCTTCAAACTATCACATAAGGGATTTTAATCCCCTAGACCTATGTGATAGGAAGAACAAGTGGAAAAAGTAAATAAAAAATTAAAGACAATTTAAAAAATGTTAAAAATTAAATATATAAAGATATAAAAATGAAACCCTGTTGCCCCCGCCATCTGCATGCAAATAAACGCATGTGTACGACATTCTGCATGTGCTTTGAGATTGCAGCCGCCATTCCATGATGGTAGCCAGAATTCTCTTACACACACATAATGTGCATTAAAGGGTTAGTTCATTTTCCCAGGTAATATGGAAAAATAAAAATTACCCGATGAAATCTGGCCCCGTCTCTCCCAAACCGCCACCCCCCTTGCTATACTTACCTTTCGGCGAACAATCCCTCCCCTCCGCCAGTATGGGTGTACTATCTGTCCCCCGTACTGCTGTCCTCCCCTATGCATTTTGAATTTCGCTCCCAAATTGCAAGCACTCATTGGTCAACGTGGTCAGATGACAGCGCTGACCAGTGAGAAGCTCTATTTAGCAGTAAAATATGTTTTGATTAGGGGTGCACCGATACTAGTATCAGTGCCGATACCGAGTATTTGGGCGAGTACTCGTACTCACCCAAATGCTCCGATACCTTCCCCGATATTGGAACTTAAGGTCAGATGAAAATGTCCTCTGACTGGCAGTGCCGTAGGGGAACATGGAGCCAGCTTCCCGTGCAATCAGGAAGCCGTGCAGCAAGTAATGACCCGCCCCCTGGTTTTCTGATTGGCTCCTTGCTGATTGGCTGGAAAGCCGGCTTCCTGGACAATCAGCATCAAGCCAGTTTCCCTGGTAATACAGCTGGCATGGAGCAGGCTTCCCTGGTAATCAGGAAGCCGGGCAGGAGGTAATGACATCCTGCATTAGTTTTGATTAAAACTATTTTTTTTGTATTGGGACAAGTAGATTGTCTTGAAGGACAAGTAGATTTGGCCCCCGCTTTAGCCCTTGGACAAGTAGTTATTTTTTTAATTTCCACACCCCTGCAAGGCATTTTGTGATTGGAGAAGCAAAGGAGGGGGTGGGGATGTGACATTATCTCTCCTCCTCCAATGACAGAATGCCTTGTACTCTTTTGAAAAAAGGCATTGTGTGAACGGCAGTAGTGAGGAGGGACGGGTGATGCGACCGGAACACTACTGCTCGAGTCTGATCTCTCCCCCCTCTTTAGTGCCCAGAATCTTTAGTGCCCAAAAATAAAAGATTTGTATACTTTGCACTGACTCCTCACACTTAATATGCAGCTTTTTAATGATAATTTACACATCCAGTGCGGTGTTTAAATTATCATTTTTTCCCAGAGTGTGGCTTTAAGCATACAGACACACAGGGGTTGTAAATTTAAAAAAAAAAAATGATTGCTTTATCAGTGACTAACAGAGTGTCAGGGTTTCTTCACTTGTACTGCCATGATCTGTGTGCATTGAATGCCACTGATCTGTTAAAGGTTGGTAGCCATTAAAGGAAACCTGTACAGGGAAAATGTGCCAGCTGCCATTTCTGAGCTAGCCTGTATTCTGGCTGATATATACTGTAGGTTCAAACGCTTCAGTACTACTATCTCCTTTAATGACCTAGAAGTATGCACATCAGAAATTCCCACTTTCCTCTGACTCTAGTAACTGCATGCTGTTTTCGGTTCAGTGACCCAGATAGTATTGAGGCCAGTGCTTTTCACTCACCTCATAGTTCTTGCCGACCTGTGACAATGAGACTGTCACAGGTCGGCTCAGTAGATCGGGAAGTGAGCGAACACATACCGGCGTTAGCTCACTTCTCAATCCTCCAGCGCTGACTGGCAGAACGGATGGGGGAGGGTAAAGCTGGCTCTGCCTCTAGATAGGCAGAGACAGTTGTTACTCACGCAGCTGGGCGGATCCAGACATAATTGTCGGGATCCGCTTTAGCTGCGGCGTCTCAGTAGACCGCGAGCTGTAGCTGTAGCTCACGGTCTACTGAGCTTAGGGTGACGGGAGGATGCTAGTTTGTGTCCTCCCGTTACCCTAAGGAGAACTATGGTGAAAAGACCTGACCCCATAGTTCTCCTTTAAAAGAAGGTCAGCAATGGCAAACCCTGTATTTCTCTCAATACAGGTTTCACAACCTTCATGCAAAAACTTGCTGGATGTTGATGGGTTTAAATCCACAGACTTGACTGAAGCATCATACTAGATGTCATATCTATGCACAGTTCCTCTGTTGCAGCTTAACTGAAGCTATACTGCTTAGCACATCTAAAATGATGGCCATAATTTGCCATAAATGTGGTAAACCTACAGCACCTCAGTTCCCCACCTTGTACTACAAAACTTGCCCCGTTTCCTGATATGTATAAGTGGTAGTAAATAGCGCTGCCACCATCATATTTTGGTTTATACCAATGGACTTGTGTGTCTACTAGCAGGAAGTAGGAACTTTTACTGTGCTCCAAAGCATTGCATATAAAAATAATGCATTGGCCTGATTTTTTACAAAAATAGTTTTTATTGAAATAGTTTCATAGAATCATAGAAACATCCTGATAAGACACATAGGTACAGAAAACAGAAAACAAACATAAAATAGAGCATCTATCTTGCAGTCCTTGGGCTATGCAGATCTCAATAAAACTTCCACCACATAAAATGTAAGACATGCAGGTCATTAGCATTCAGCAGAATCAATGAATGAGGCGTATAAGGGTCCTTTCCCCTGCATAGGATACGTAACCACCTCCCCGCGGGACCTACAATGG
>NW_017307017.1:779697-814966 GCF_000935625.1 Nanorana parkeri | reverse complement strand
GGGACTAAACTTCAGCTGGTGGTAGGGGGGGACCCACAGGAGTGGAGCATTTGCCTGATTTAACATAAATCAAGAACACTCAGGTCTACCAGCTGTCCTTTAAAGTGTATCTAAACCTCTAAACCCAAAAGCAAAAATGTAATATATTGCAATTGACCAATTCTTAGATGTGGCTAGTGCATTCATTTTCTTTTTTGCTTTATTTCCACCTGGTGATCCTTTAACAGGCCAAGCAAAAGATAGAGGGTTGAGAAAAACAATTTAACACTGACAGGGGTGCTAACAATGGTCGGCTTTTATTCATATATGTAAAAACCTTCATCCTAAAAAGAGAAAAAACAAAAAACTGTTGCTGTAACTGCTTAAAAAGTGTTGGCTGGAGTACAGATTTCATTTGTTAGTCAAGTCTAGAGATGTCAAATTTCCGGAAATTTTGAAGCCATGAGAAAAAAAAACGTTTTTTTCCGGAAAAAAAATTCGGAATTTTTTTACAAAAATCCAGTGTGCAGTATTTTTACAAATTGAAAGTCATTTTGTTACACTAGGAACGTGAAATGCAGTGTATATAAAAGTATTATGCTTGAAATAAAAGTACAGGAATTCAGGAAATAAACTAAACTTGCTTTTTAAAATTGTATTTTATATTAGCAAATTGCAGCTTTGCTCTCAGCAGAAGTTGCACTGTGGAAATGTTTCCAAACTCTAGATGTTGGTCTCACAATTTTACTGAGAGGAGGACCAGACTATAGGGAAACATTATACTGTGATGGTGTTGAACATTATTAGGAATCATTTAAAGGTTATAAAGATAAACTGATTTGTCAGGCAAATGAACCCTCTTACCTAAGAGGACAGAAACTGTCATCTACTATCATACTGACTTCCTACAGTTGGGTGAGTGTTTCCAGGGGTTGTTCTAAGAGCAAGCCGGCTTTGAGGATCAGGTGAGTATAACTTTTCTTTTAACCTAGACAAAAACAAGCAGTTAACTGTTGTAGTGCAGGGGTACCCCAAGGGTTAGCAACAATTCTGCCAAGGGTATTGTTTCATTTGAAAGTGTATTTTTATAGTGCCCTTAATACATTTCAATTATATGTCCCCCCTGGGACTTCTCAACAGACCACACTGTATATGAGCATTAATGTTTGGTTATTTGTGACTGGCAAATAAATGAGCAGCAGCACCCTAATGAGATATTCACAGTTCATGGTTTCAGTTATACAGCCCTGTGTAATGCAGCATACAGTGCTGCCACTCTCAAATCATAAACAGAACAAATTTCTGCCTTTTTTTTTATCTGCTTGTAGTAAACCTTTAAGAATATCCGTATAGATCATGATCATAATTTTCCTTTAGTACCATGTGGGAATGATATGGACAATATGCAATATTTAGACTGACAGAACACTGCTTTTGATTGATTTGGATTCCAATGTCGACATCTAGTGGAGATGGTTAGTACTGCACGTTACCTTAATACTGCTTTTTCCTTCTAATTTTGCAAAACCAAACACTGGGCCATTAAAGCAGAACTCCAGGCAAAATATTTGTTTTAAAATCTGCATTGTACATGTAAGTGGAGTTTTAAGAGGTGTATGCCACTTTAATTATGTTTGCCATTACTGTAGTATTTACACATTAATCCAGGACTGATAGTATAGCTCTTTCTATACTTCTGCTGCTGCAACAGGAGAGCTGCGGCTCTCATACACTGAAACTGCGCTGTTGTTTGTCTGGCCCTCCTGTCCCCTTGGTGGACAAACATCACTTCTGCTTCCATGTATGAGAACTGCAGCTGTCACTGCCCCCTTGCTCTACTTTTGGCCTCAATAAATGTGTAAATAATACAGTCTGAGGGCTTGTTCACACCGAATGTGGTGCATTGCAGAGCGGTAGCTGCTGGAATGCACCGCAATCGCTCACAAAACATCCCCCTACGTTCTGGGGCGGGAGGGGGCGGGGCCCCGCCCCCCCCCCCCGCCCGCAGTGCAATTGGACGCGTGGCAAAACTTTGCCTGCGCTCCGTTCCACTGCAAACTCAAAAAATTCTGCTTGCTACCGCTCTTGAACGCATCGCATTTGGTGTGAACAAGACCTGAGGGTGGGGAGGGTTACGCTAGAGCAGGGGTCAGCAACCCCCGGCTCGCGTGCCCAGCCTGGCACCACGAGACCTTGACAGCTGGCACGCGACCAGAGGCGGCTCTCTAATTAGGCGGTCGCCTTAGGCCTCGCGGCCGCCTAATTTGCCAGGTCGGCACATTACCTGCAAGCCAGGTAACATTATGAGCTCTCAGCCCTGTCGCTTTGACGCTGTCAAAGCGAGACTCTTAGTTTGACAGCACAGCGTCAGGGCCGAGAGCTCATCCGTTTTCTCGGTCAATCCACTCGTCTGGTCTGCCGGAGCTCCGTCCACCAGCCAATGGGACGAGACCTCACCCCTCCCATCCACCGCACGAGGATCTCTATCTGGCTGGGAGGGCGGAGTTTATCATCAGAGGCAGATGTCGCCGGGAACGAGCTGGTCCTGCACGATCCCATCCACTCCTGCCTGCGAGACGCGACCTTCACAGGATGGTGAGACCTGGTCCCTGCCCGCAAAGCATCAGTGTGAGACGCGGCCCACGCAGCCCTGGTCCCAGGTAACACTCACTACATAGAGCCCTTTGGACAGCCCTGTTGAGACCCTAGAGAGCCCTCTGTGGGGTCTCACCAGGGCTCTGTGGGGGTCTAACAAGGCTGGTTAGACCCCCACAGGGCCCTGGTGAGACCCCACGGAGCCCTGCTACCTTGGTGATACCCCCTCAGAGCCATGGGGAGACCCCAGAGAGCCTTGGTGAGACCCTAAATATCCCTAAATGTGGGCTAGTGAGACCCCCAGATCACCCTGGTGAGAACCCAAATCACCCTGGTGAGACCCCCCATAGCCCTGGTGAGACCCCCCATAGCCCTGGTGAAACCCTACAGAGCCCTGCTTTACCCAGAGCTCTGAGGGATCTCACCAGGGCTCCGTGGGGTCTCACCAGGGCTTTGAGAGGTCTAACCAGGCTGGTGAGACCCTTCGGAGCCCTGGTGCTGGTGAGACCCTACATTGCCATGGTTTGACCAGGGCTCTGTGGGGTCTCTACAGTGCATTGGTGCTGCTGGCCTGAGGTCTGCAGGGCATTGGTGCCGCTGGCCTGAGGTCTGCAGGGCATTGGTGCTGCTGGCCTGAGGTCTGCAGGGCATTGGTGCTTCTGGCCTGAGGTCTGCAGGGCATTGGTGCTGCTCTGAGGTCAGCTGACAGTAACATCCTACAGGCCAGAGATTGCACAACTGAACCATGAAATAAAGACACAGGGATCACACTAAAAAGTCCAGTTTACTTTTCAGCAAATGTAAATATGAACATGTTTTGTGTGTGCACCAGTTATTCAATTTTTTTCCCTTATAGTTGTGCTGCTACTGGAGAGGTAAACACATTAAAATAATTAGTGAGTTTAACTTACTATTAGCAGTACAGCCATGAGTGAAAAAATGTACCTGTAACTAACACTAAAGCGTGCTATTGTTCACTGGCACTCGGTTGTACCATGGTTTCAAAAATGGCACTTGGTGTGTAAAAGGTTGCTGACCCCTGCGCTAGAGGGAATTAGCAGATACATGTAACCACTTGGTTACATGTATCTGCTTACTTCCTCCAGCAATCTCTAGAATTGTTACATTATAGCTTGAGTTATTAAGGCTAGGTTCAGACTTGAGTGATACCCAGGACTCGTGTCCCGGGACCGTGCGATCGTGTGCTACTGCACACAGCGGTTGAATTCAATGGGGTTACATCCGCGCGGCAATCGCTAAAAAAAGTACAAGTACCTTTTTTGTGACACATGGCGCGCTGATTTTTTTTTTTTGCCGCAATTGTGTTAATTTGCACAGGTAGAATTGCGGAAGGGAAACCGCGCGATCCACTTGACGCGACTGGGTGCCAATAGAAAATAATGGCGCCGCCAGCGTGATCGGCTGTGGTGGGCATCTCCGTGACCACATGGGAATCCGCGTGGTTTTGTGCACGATTGACGCACGGTCAGGAATCACCCAAGTGTGAACCTACCCTAAGATGTACAGTATATACAGTTGTGCACTAAAGTTTGCATACCTTGGCAGTAATCATGAATTTTTGTCATTGATATTGAACATTTGACTGATCATGCCAAAAAACTGTCTTTTATTTAAGGATAGCGATCATATGAAGCCATTTATTATCACATAGTTATTTGGCTCCATTATAAATCATAATGATAACAGAAATCACCCAAATGGCCCTCATCAAAAGTTTACATACACTGGAATGTTTGGCCTTGTTACAGACACACAAGGTGACACACACACAGGTTAAAATGACAATTAAAAGGTTAATTTCCCACATCTGTGGCTTTCTAAATTGCCATTAGTGTCTGTGTATAAATAGTCAATGAGTTTGTTAGCTCTCACATGGATGCACTGAGCAGGCTAGATACTGAGCCATGGGGAGAAGAAAAGAACTGTCAAAAGACCTGCGTAACAAGGAACTTTATAAAGATGGAAAAGGATATACAAAGAGATCCAAAGCCTTGAAAATGCCATTCAGTACTGTTCAATGACTTATTAAGAAGTGGAAAATTCGGGGATCACTTGATACCAAGCCAAGGTCAGGTAGACCAAGAAAGATTGCAGCCACAACTGCCAGAAGAATTGTTCAGGATACAAATAAAAACTCGCAGGTAACCTCAGGAGAAGGAGCACAATACAACGATACTTGAACAAAAATGAGCTGCACAGTCGAGTTGCCAGAAAGAAGACCTTACTGCACCAATGCCACAAAAAAAGTCTGTTTACAATATGCCCGACAACACCTTGACACGCCTCACAGCTTCTGGCACACTGTAATTTGGAGTGACGAGACCAAAATAGAGCTTTACGGTCACAACCACAAGCACTATGTTTGGAGATGGGTCAACAAGCCCTATAGCGACAAGAATACCATCCCCCACTGTAAAGCTTGGTGGTGGCTCACTGATGTTTTGGAGGTGTGTAAGCTCTATAGGCACGGGGAATGTTGTGAAAATTGATGGCAAGATGAATGCAGCATGTTATCAGAAAATACTGGCAGACAATTTGCATTCTTCTGTACAAAAGCTGTGCATAGGACGCTCTTGGACTTTCCAGCACACCAATGACCCTAAGCACAAGGCAAAGTTGACCCTCCAGTGGTTACAGCAGAAAAAGGTGAAGGTTCGGGAGTGGCCATCAGTCTCCTGACCTTAATATCATCGAGTCACTCTGGGGAGAACTCAAACCTGCGGTTCATGCAAGACAACCAAAGACTTTGGATGACCAAGGGGCATTTATCAAGACGGAAGGGTAGCTATACCACCTGCAAGAATTCGGGGCCTCATAGACAACTATTACAAAAGACTGCACTCTGTCAGTCATTGATGCTAAATGGGCAATGCACAGTATTAAGAACTAAGGGTATGCAGACTTCTGAACAGGAGTCATGTTTTTATTTGTTGCCATGTTTTGTTTTATGATTGCACAATTCTGTTATGACCTACAGTTGAATATGAATCCCAAAAGAAATCAAAGAAATGTGTTTTGCCTGCTCACTCATGTTTTCTTTACAAATGGTACATATATTACCAATTCTCCAAGGGTATGCAAACTTTTGCGCACAACTGTATTTCCTATGATCCTAAGCTCTAGTTCTCTCTAGCTCAATCTAGTGGCCATAGTGCAGTACTTTCCAGATTCACTACTGCCCAAAAATTTGAAGCACATTCAACCAGAAGAAGGAGGGGGAAAATTAGAGCGCAAATCCTGGGAATGTGAGGGGTATAGGGACAACCAGTGTCTGTATGTGGCGGGTGGAAAAACAAAAATTAATAAAATCACAAAAGGTGAAGGACTTACTTCTTTTTCTGTTTATTCAACCAGAAGAGAAAGTCTTAAGACCATTCAATTTTACTGGTTAATTTGCAAAAAACAATTGTACATGCAGTTTTACTGGACAAATATGTATGCAAGTTTAAAAAAAAATGAAAATAACTTTTATATACACTATATTACCAAAAGTATTGGGACAACCCTCCAAATCATTGGATTCAGGTGTTCTGTGAAATTCCTTGCTACTAAATATTCCACGGTCAACTGTTAGTGGTATTATAACAAAGTGGAAGCAATTGGGAACAACAGCAACTCAGCCACGAAGTGGTAGGCCGTGTAAAATGACAGAGCATGGTCAGCGCATGCTGAAGCGCACAGCGCGCAGAAGTCGTCAACTGTCTGCAGAGTCAATAGCTACAGACCTCCAAAATTCATGTGACCTTCAGATTGGCACAACAAGTGCGTAGAGAGCTTCATGGAATGGGTTTCCATGGCCAAGAAGCTGCATCCAAGCCTTACATCACCAAGTGCAATGCAAAGCGTCGGATGCAGTGGTGTAAAGCACGTCGCCACTGGACTCTAGAGAAGTGGAGACGTGTTCTCTGGATTGACGAATCACACTTCTCTGTCTGGCAATCCGATGGACGTGTCTGGGTTTGGCGGTTGCCAGGAGAACGGTACTTGCCTGACTGCATTGTGCCAAGTGTAAAGTTTGGTGGAGGGGGGATTATGGTGTGGGGTTGTTTTTCAGGGGTTGGGCTTGGCCCCTTAGTTCCAGTGAAGGGAACTCTTAAGGCATCAGCATACCAAGACATTTTGGACAATTTCATGCTCCCAACTTTGTGGGAACAGTTTGGGGATGGCCCCTTCCTGTTCCAACATGACTGCGCACCAGTGCACAAAGCAAGGTCCATAAAGACATGGATGAGCGAGTTTGGGGTGGAGGAACTTGACTGGCCTGCACAGAGTACTGACCTCAACCCGATAGAACACCTTTGGGATGAATTAGAGCAGAGACTGCGAGCCAGGCCTTCTTGTCCAACATTAGTACCTGACTTCACAAATGCGCTTCTGGAAGAATGGTCAAACATTCCCATAGACACACACTCCTAAACCTTGTGGATGCCTTCCCAGAAGAGTTGAAGCTGTTATAGCTGCAAAGGGTGCGCCAACTCAATATTGAACCCTGCGGACTAAGGCTGGGATGCCATTAAAGTTCATGTGCGTGTAAAGGCCGCCATCCCAATACTTTTGGTAATATAGTGTAGGTACTACTGGCCCTGTGTGTGATTAGGGGCAGGGTTAATACCATATGCATGCTGATATGTATGCTGTCATGTAGCCACCAGGAAACCTATTTATTGTAACACTCCTTTTCACATATACAAATGTAACACTTTATGAGATGAGCAAGATCACTACTGCTCTGTGCAAATGATGTGGACCTAAATTTTAAAATTAAAACAAATCCTTCAATTTCAGATTATACTTCATTTTTAATAAATTAGCACAACACATTTCATAGTTTTGCATTTTTCCAGCAATTACTTCCTTTACATTCGGTCACATAACAAACAACTGTGCTGGAAAACTTCCCTCTGACAGTCACTGAAATCACAGGTCTGGACAAGGGACAGATAGGTCTGAATTGGAAAGTATCTCCACTCAGGGCCATCAGCCCAACATACATTATGTGTACTAGCGTGGGGGGCAAATTCCCCCCCCCCCAGTGCTCTCCTTTCAATGTGTTCCAGGGCGTTTGCATGCATTTTTGATGCGCTTGCATGCGTTCCAGAGCAGATCCAGAGCAGGTAAAATAGGGCATGCTGCAGTTTTTTTTACCTGCTCTGGAACTGAATGCTGCGATGTGAACTGGAGCAAAAAATACCATTGGAATACATTGGACGCAGTTTTGATCCGGTCTGCAACTGCTCTGCTCTGTACCTGCTCCGCGCTTGGTGTGAACAAGGCCTAAACCAAGCACAAGAGAAATAGCAAGCTGCTCAGTCAAGTATATCTATGCAGATTTACATTAGAAGGAATTATTTATTACAAGGACACAAAACACAATACCTCTTTCAGACTACTAGTACACAAAGGTCTCAGTTATATACTTGAGCAAATATATGTAAAGCCATGTGTCAATAAGGAGACTCTGTAAGGTGTGTCTCCATCCTAAATTATAAGTGCACCAATACTAAAACATGTATAGAAATAAAATGAGAGCAAGCTTGCCAATAGGCTATCCAGTTTCTGCTTGATGCAACACTACCAAAGTAATCCACACTCACACAAAGTAGATAAAAAAATTAAATGTCTGTGCACCAAATAAATAAATAAATACAAGACAAGGCAAATCAATTTTTAATTAGCTACAGAGGTGCACAATGGGTGAGGATTCTGACTACAAGTGTGCAACATAAAATTTCTCAGGTCAGTCCCCTTTGATGACTAACAGCAGGCATAAAGGTTTGCTGCCACCTTCTGGTCATAAAGCAAACTGCTGTTATATGTTGGTTACCTTTAATGTGAGCATATAGAATACAATGCAAAAAGTAAAAATCTCCCATTTGAACAGTTAATTGTGCAGTGATGAAAATGTATGCATTCGTTTATCAGAATATGTTGTGTGAAGAAATTCAACTTGACAATCTAATTTACAATGAAACACTTTGCAGAAGATGAGTAGAGGGTTAAGGCAGTAATACTATGCTGTTGGAGGGGAGAAGTTAAAGGGATACTCAGCCTACTTATATGTTTTCTAATCACCAGTACAGTACAGTAATTGAGCTTTTCTGTTCTTCTTATCTCAGATCATGCCTATGAATGAGCTCTCTACAGCATATTATATAACAGGTTTTTTTTCCAGCTGCAGTCATTGATCAAGGATGCTGACTGCAGTATCTGACAGACCGCCAGAAGACAGCTCATCAAAACATGTATATGTTGCAGATGACACGTCACATGATATTATGATAAAAAAAATCACAAAAAGTAAGTCCACATACATTTTTACAACAGTAAATTAAAATTAGCCTAATAATCAGAATAATTAGTTTATGGTGAAGCAGCTCATGTACTTTAATAATTAAACCAATATATTTTACATGAGTAAACTCAACATTAGCAACAATAATATGTTAGCAAATAATAATTTTTATGTTTAAATCTAGTACAAAAGTATTCAGGGATTAAACATGCAAACTGCTAAGGAAAGAATAGAAAATAAAAGATTCATAGCTAGTATGCATGCCAGTGTGGAAAGGGTGCCGTACAAGCAGACATTGCTTTGATAAGAATATCTGCACCTTTGCTCCCCCTCCTTCCTATTTCTAAACAGTTTCATTGCAAAGAGATCGAAGGACATACAGGAGGAGGCAGAGATCAAAGAGAAACATTGACTTCTATGCATTAATACAAAATATCTCAGAGTTATGTGGAAAAGTACAACATCACACTCAGTAATTTCAGTAACTTTAGTTACATCAGCTTCAAATCCATATCCAATGTAAAGAAATACAAAGATTTTATACATTCAAGGACAGGCAGTTATTTATCTGATCTTACCACATTATCAAGAATAAGGGGAGCTAATTTTGTTTGGGATTTCTCTAAAAAAAATTATGTGGCTTATATGTACAATAAGGTATGCCGGCAATTTATTTATTATGATTATTATATCACATTTTATTATTTCTAATTCACAATGCATTAAAGAACACAGTTTTTTTTAATACCATCCACCAATGAAAACTGAAACCCTGTAAATAATATTTACACACTTTTTTTTAACATGGAAGAGACACTTTGTACAGTGCATAAGAATACAAAAAAAGAATTAACAATGAGGGTATGATATATCAGCATGTGCAACTGAAGACAAAACTGTCTGATCTTGTGTTTGCCTTTTCAATGTTTTTTCTATATTTCTAAATAATGAGAAATGTTCTCCCTTAATGGCATTCATAGTGTTTCCAGAAAAATATCACAGTCAGGTGCATGTGGTATTGAAAGAATGATTCACTGGTTCTTTCACATCCTATGCCAGTTGCTGGACCAGAATGTAAACATTCTTCCACTTATGTCCATATGCCTCTGATCTATGCTCAGTTACATTACAATATTTCTACTCTACATGTCCTTTCATGCTGACTTTCCATCTGGAGGTGTAGGAAGGAAACAGTCTATGCTTTGTGCAAACTAAAATTCATAACACCACTTAAACAGAATATAAAATGGAATAGGGATTATGTTGGTATTTTTAATAAAAATCCATCTAAACAGTAGAATTATGGCAATCCGATTACAACTTTTGTGAATTTGTAAATATATATAGTTACATATATTTCGTACATAAATAATTTTAGAAATCACCCTTTCATATAAATCTGGTAATAATTCAACCTTACTGCCAAAAAAATGTAAAATCAGTTCCACCTAAACATGGTCCTCAGAGGCATCGTGTTGGCTGCATATTGTATATAACTTCCCCAGATATGTAATTTTTTTGCTCCTGTTATTCCATCACTAGTGTATATTTCATTTATTAGAAGGGAGATTTCCCCAATATTTTCTAATTTTGTGACCAAGATTGAATTTTCCACATTCACTTTATTAGAATAATTTTCAAAGTAGATTGGCCCAACATTATCTGGATTCAAAATGTATATTACAACATATGCTGGTTAAAAAATCAAACAACATTCACGCAACATCTGTTGTTCAATAGGATAAATGCTTTACTGTACTATCCATCATAATTATCACGCAAGAAATGTAGATTTGTTCCGAAATTTGTACGACATTCGCCCATTTTTCATAATAGTTAAAGTATTCCCAGGTTTGGAGCTGACCTTTTTGCTTTGGAGCTATGGAGATTTTGCCTATAGAGAGCATTGGACCTGTACAGTATTTTACTAGAAGTTCAGCATTTCCATAGTTAATCTTTTGTGTTTTTCAGATTTAAAAGAATCCCCCCAGCAAGCAGAGATAATCATCCCAACATTCAAGACATGCAGGCTGGTTCCTGCTGAGTTGCACTTGCAAGGTCTGTGAGGATTATTTCATGGTTTGTAAGGTGATAGGTGAATAACATATTCTACAGTCACAAACCTACAGGATCTTGTCAGTGATTCGTTAGTAGCTAAGTAACCCAAGGCTGTCCCTATAATGAAGCAGCCCGAAGCTGTTGCCTCAGGTGGCATCTATTTGGGTCTTGTGGCGGGGCGGCAGGCAGAGCGGCATGTTTGCAGTGTGCCTGTTGCCCCCTTTCTGGCCAGTGCAACCAAGATTGGGCAGGGAGATGTATAAAGGCCTTACACATCTCACTGCCCAACCTGAGAAGCTCTTGCCAGTGTCCTGCCCAGCTCCTGGCAAATAGTGACATTTTTGGTTGCCAGGAGCTCGGCGGGATACCATCCAGATCGTCCTAGTTTGCTAAGAGCTGGGCAGGGAGATGCAGAGCCCTTACACATCTCCCCACCCGGCTCTTAGTGGCATCACTCTTCCACAGCAACAACCCCCCCCTCACATTGATTGTGCACCATCCAACCACACCCCTGGGGACACCCCTGGGCAGACCAATTCAGATGACACGACATTTGTCCATACACCATTGGACACTGAATCATGAACAGGTTTTTGATATTATCATCTCTCCTATATCTAATGTTACACATGTTAAACAGAGCACTTGTTCAATACAGCAACCACTGTGTACTACTGCACATGTAAGTTTTACATTGATCAGGCAGCTACCATGTTTTCTGCTTGATTTTTGAATGGAAGTTGTACAGGATAAATGTGTCTCTATTGTTTAGTATTCTATAGCTGAGGTTTAGTTTTGCGGCTTCTTTCTTCTCCTGTGGGTGTTTACTACTCCTCTGATTTTTTCTCGTGGTTTAGATCAGGGGACCTCAAACTATGGCCTGCGAGCCATATATATACGGCCAGCCAGTGTCCTTATCCCGGCGCGCTCGGCCGCACACCCCTTGCCATAGGCGTCAGGGCCAGATTGCCGTAGGGGCTAAGGGAGCTGCAGCTCCAGGCCCGACCTTAAAATATGCCCAGCCGCCTTAAACCACATATAGCAATCACTCGGCCGGCCGCCGGCAGGGTCCGGGGAGAGATCGGCATTCCCCCTGGGTGTCGGGGAAGAGACACAGGCCGTTCCGGAAGCCTGACAGCTTCTGTGTCCTTTCATCTCAGGGTGCATGCTGAGGCATGGGACGTACAAAAGTCTGGCAAATCAAATGTCTGGCTTCCTTTAGCAGCGTAATGCGTAATCCAATTTTGGGCGCACGCCAGCATAGGCTCTTGGAGGGCGGCCAGTAAGAAGAGAGCTGGGATATGACGTGATGTCATCTCCCTGCTTCTTCCAAAGCTGCACGCGGCCGTCGAGAGGTAAGACAGGGCAGTCTACATGCCCATTCATTTTAATAAATAACAAATACTTGAGCTGTAGAAAATAATAACAAACCATGCTAGTACACGTCCCAGGCTAAGAAAAAACAAATTGTATTAAGAAAACGTTTTTGTTTATTAAAGAAGTTGCTAAAAATATTTATATATACCCTCTAAGCCTTAAATATTGTATTTTTTTTCCCCTGGTTGTTGCACTACAAATAAGATATTTGATATTGAACTGGCCCCGTTTAAAAAGTTTGAGGATCCCTGGTTTAGATGAAGGACTAGACTTAGTTTAGGACCTTTAGACACAAACTCCTTTTTAGGGTCTGCAAGAGATTTAATAAGTATAAGTATATGATCAAATAATCAAACATGAAATAGTTACAGCTGAAGCGTAATATATGCATATAATACTGTCCTTTGTTCAACAAGCAATACAAATGTTTAGCTTACATCATATTGTTTTCAAGAAATTCATCTTTTGAGACCCAGTGTAGCCATCACTGACTGTTTCTGCTGGACTTAGCTAAATTACTAAATTGAGTTTGTGGGAGGAGCCCCGGCTCTTTCAAGACCCCCTCAACACATTGCCGACATCCCTTTAGATGTGCAAGCTCCTTGGTGGCCACTAGGTGCTGCAGACTTTAGCTGTGCAATTTGCTGATTAGTTGCTTGAATGCACTCTAACAGAGTGTAAGAAACTGATCAGCACATTGCACAGCTTAAGTCTACAGCACTTTAGCATGCACATCTAAAGAAAGACTAGGTATGTGTTCTTTCATATAATGCACAGGAACAGCAGTACAGTGACTGATGCCAGCTCTAAAGATCACAAGCACACATGAAGAAGAGCAAAAAAATGATGGCAGAGAAAACTAATAGGTGTGAGAGGCAGGGCAATGGCAGAGCAGGGGGGTTCATGAATAATGAAGGTGTTCATATAGGAGATGAAGGCAGGCTCAAGATCGCTGCTGCAGCTTTAAAGGGTTACATTGTGGAGATGCAGATTTGAAGGCTATTGAGAGTAATCAGTTTCAATACAGGAGAGGACTTGCTACAAGTATGGGGAAAAAAGGTAAGACTGGAGTTCAGCTTTAATGCAATATTATAAGCCAGTTGGTAAATATATTCACACGTATGTCACCAAATAAAAAATATTTATTTGAATTAGTTTTAGCATAGCTGAGTCAGAAATGCAATACTGTTTTTAGCAAGCTGATCCAAATTTGGAAAGATAAAAAAACAGTATTAGTATTATTTTTACTCTTGATTGTTTCTTTCTGTAGATATGTAGCAAAACTTGGATATATGAACATAAATTTGACATGTACTGGAATGTAATCAAAACGTCTAAACTTTAGCTAGCATTTCTTGAATCTGTGCTAAACCTGAAGGTTCTGTCTTTTTGAGAACACAGATGGGATGACTCTGAAACAGATGGGCCCAGACAATCTTGGCAATAGACGTGGACTCCTGGAAGATAACATTACTCATTTCTAACACAGTGATACAATGTCATTTTTTAATTGGAAAATTATTGCTCTAAGGTGAGAACAGGATGGATATAGAAGTCAACTGAGCTTTTAAAAAAACCCTGTACTACGGCTTATGGGACAAGCCTAGAAGTTAACATTCAGCGCTGATGTTGATTCTCCTGGATTAGAGGTAACAGATGGGAACACCCAAACTAATTGGTCCCTAAAATGCTAATTCATAAGATAGCTTGTATGACTGACACAGACAGAAGGTTGCAGCATATTGACTGACCAGATTAGACATTTATGACACCAGCATCGTGGTCCATCATCCTAGGTCTTTCTTTGCATGATCCTTTAATATTTATCTGTTGTTGAATGTGCTCTGTTTTGGGGTGCCTTGATTTAATGATGGGCAACTAGATCTTAAATAAGGGTGGGGTTTATTTACCAATGGAGATATACATAAATTCTAATAAAATAACCATAGGGAGAGGGAATTAGGATTGGGAGGGATGGGAACTGGGGTCCCAATCGTTTGGGCAGCACCATCATTCTTACTCATTCACACATGGCAGAGCCTCTCTCTCCTTGGAACACTCCCATCAAGCGGGTCCCAGCAAGTCACATTCTTGCTTGAAGAGTTCAGAAAGACTTGTCCAAGAGGTCATGAAAGGTTATCATTGCTCCTTCTGGTAAGTTAGGTTCATGCAGATGATTACACAGGAAGCTCCCATCACCCATGCTGCCATACAAACCACGTGTTGGCAGTAAATACCAGCAGGGGGTCTGACTGTCCCATAGGCTAACGACTCTCAGTCATATCCTCATCCACCAGTGTCACTGCCACCAGAATCCTTGTTCTCATTTGCTTATCACAAAGCCACATACTGATTGTTCTTTTAGGAGGCAGCGAATATCTTTATATCAAAGTTGTATCACAGATATCAATTTTATCAGCTCCAACATCTGTAATTTTGTTTCTTCCCTTTTCACATAGAGTGTTGTAAGATGGAGTCGCTGGCAAAGTCTATCTGTTAAGCCATACTTATCTCCTATGAAAAGCCAAATAATACGCTGAGTACAAGGACAAGGCACAAGCAGGTATTTCTTCCATACATTCCCTTGTGTGTTTTCCGGGTTTGAATAACTAATCTCACCGACAGGAAGCCAGACCCTAAAATTCAGAAACCTATTTATTTGATTTAGACTTCCATGTTGTCATCCACTGTGTACATGGAGACAGGGCCAGTGTTAGACTATGTTGTGCCCTTGGCAAGACCAGCTACTTGCACCCCCTTGCGTGACCCCCAATCCCCCCTGGCACGGCCACATTCTCCTGCCGGCTTGCTTCCACAGTTACTCCAAAGTTTGTATTTAAGTGGATGAAAACCTAATCTCAACTCTCCATGTAAAGCATTGGGATGTTCCCCACCAGAAAACCCAGCTATTGGTCCCAAAGCCTTTGTGTGATTATTGATATGTAGTCTGTCATGTCAAGTCAGCTTTGCAGTAAATGGAAAAATTGCTTGTTAGAAATCCCGTAGAGTGAAAACAAATGTAGCTTTAACTTCTATCTATTTATTGGATGTAACTTATCTTCTGTAAGGATACAGTTGTTGTTACAGTTGTGATTAAAGAAATGATTTGATTTACAGGATGCTTGGAATGTGGAACAATTTTCTTACCATTCTTTACCAGCTGATGTCTCCCCAGAGCGAGAATGTGCTAACAAACTACTGAAGTGTCAAAAGGCAGCTGTGCTGAGATTATACAATCGGGTTATTTCAGGCACAGTTCTGGCCCAACGCACCGCTTGAAGTTGATATTTCACATTTGTAAAGGATGAAAGTAGTAAAAAGACATTCATATCAGTGAGGGGAAGCATGAACACGTGTGGACTAATACTTCATATAAAGGTTCTCCTGCACACTACTGGTACAGGTTCTCTTTCACAGAAACAAAGGGCCATCCTTGAACTTATAGCACCATAGCAGCTGAAGAGCCAAGGTTATCAACCATGTGTAAATTGCAATTAAAGTTTGCCGAGCATTAACATGACCATTGATATCAAAGTTGAACTTTTCAGCATAAAAAAAAAAATGAAAGTAACACTAAACTCAGGACTTAAACTGAAATAAACCTTCGTTGGTTTTTTAAAATTTTATAATAAGGTCCACACTTACCGGTGTTCTTTTTTAAACTGCTTGTTCTTTAACTTGTCCCCAAATTGCTCTCTATCCCCCCTTTGCGGGTATCTCCTTCATCTAGCTGGCTGCTGCGGAGACACCTGTGTGTGCTCGATCCCGGCTGTGCCTGCACTTAGCTGTGTGCATCCATAGACACACACAGCGTGCAGAAGCTATGCCTCTCATCTCTTCCCAATAGATTGGCTGATGGCAGAACCCAGATAGCAAGGATAACTTGCCACAAACTTGTGTCAGGGTGAAATTTTAATTTTGTTAACTTGCTGCACACATTCCTGGCAAGTTGTAGACTTGCAGAACACTTGCAGCACAAGTTCTAGTTGACACTTTTTGAATTTGTAGCAAATTTGCTTGGCAAGTCTACAGCAAGAGTCCTGCAGGTCTTAGCAAGAGTCCTGCAGGTCTTAGCAAGAGCTCTGCAACCTCGCTGGTCTGGAGACTTGCAATGCAGACTTGCTGTAATTGTGCAACAAAATTATGAAGCTTGGCAAGTCTGCAAGAGTTTAGCAAGTCATTTTTAAACTTGCAGCTCAATTGCTTGCTATCTGAGAATGAGCCAATTGCTCCTCTGCCCTCAGTGCCTCCCCTACAACCAGGAAGTTCAGGGACTGGTAAAGACTTCAAAGACCCAGCATATGTGATAATTGAAAAGAGGTAAGTGTGGGGGACAGGAGAACTTGGAAAGGTGCTGGGCATGTTTTACCTTAATACAGAGAATGCATTAAAGTTTAAAAAACATGCCCAGCCTTTAGTACCCCTTATATATGTATTCAAGCACCTTAACTATTAACAATAATGTATCTTATTTGTGTATCACTCGGCTGTAGATCCTCAAATCATCTCTGAATCTCCCAGTACCTCTGTCCCGCCGTCTCCTCGTCGCCGCTGCCGGTCCGTGATCCGATGTGGCCGTTGCGGCTGGGACCGGCACGGCGACGCTCTAACAGCAGATCAAAGGGAGATCATTACTCGATTTCCCTTTGATTTCTCTTCCTGTCCCCGAATGCAGGAAGTGATGTAATATACATCACTTCCTGCATTCAGTGTCACTCGCCGGTGCAGAACACCGGAGAGAAGCTGATGAAGCAGATCTCTGCTTCATCAGCTTCTGTGGGGGTCCCTAGGTGACATCAGAGGTCTTGGAGACCCCTGATGTCTCCATAAAGAGGACCTGTTTGGTGAACTGGCTATTACATAGGGGATGTCTTAATCCCCTATGTTTTAGCAATAAAGTTGTCTAAAAAAAGTGCCTGGCCAGGAAGGGGGTGAAACACCGCGGTCTTCAAGTGGTTAAACTCCGGGCAGCAGTATCTTTCCAGAATAGCACCAATAATCTCACTCATCAATAAACACAGTATCATGTCCCACAATGTAAGAATGGCTGTGCTAATCTAAGCAACCAGAGGATCTTTCAAATCTCAGAACAGATATATTTTGTGTAAGGTTACCAGGGCGTTGTAACTGAATACAAATTCAATATTACATTTCATGATTTACATGAATCCTTTGTCAACATACAAGCTGAATGCACCTCAATCATTCCCACTATTTTGTAAATCTATTTACAGTTTGAATTATGGGGGGGGGGTTCGTGTACAAGCACTGAATACCGGATAACATAAACACTCTAATTCCTAAGTAATAGTTTTGCATAAAGAATACCAGTGCATTGCAACCAGTGGACTGCTTTATTTCTCCTGAGTACTGTCAAAATCTCCTCTGTGAAAACAGAGCAACTCTGCGGCTTATAGTATTATAGTCGGCTTTGTTATTAACATGGGGAAATTGATCAGTTCTCTGCTTTAAAAATTCACTCAGCATTTCATTTTTTTTCCCAATGTTAAAAGGCATGTGGCCTGGTATGGTACAGGAAGGGTATGGCATGCTACTGTTCCTTTCCTTTTCTGGGCACCCAGGCTGCCTGCCTGGATATGGGTTACGGTGGAAACTTAAAGGTAACCCTATACTGTCTTTATCACTTTTTTTTAATGTCAGTCAAAGTACCGCAGCGCTGAATACTGAAAAATGGCCTGGATGGGAAGGGGGTTTAACACCGCGGATGTCAACTGGTTAAAGGATTAAATCTTACTGTTGTGTAGCAGCACATACAATCTGCAAGCATGTTATTTAAAGGAGCTGCGTATTTTCAATGTTGCCCATTAAGCCGCATGATAAAACCCTCTCTCCCTTTTTTAAAAATAAATATGTATTGTCACTTTATTTTATAATCAATGGGATTAAACTTTATATTTATTTATTTTGGCAGCATAGTGGCATTGTAGTTAGCACTTCTGCCTTGCAGCGCTAAGGTTCCCTGGTTTAAATCTCGGTCAGGACACTATCTGCAAAGAGTTTGCATGTTCTCCCTGTGCTTGCGGGGGTTTCATCCTTGTACTCCGGTTTCCTCCCACACTCCAAAGACATGCTGGAAGGTTAATTTGCTCCTGTCTAAATACAGTAGGCACTGTATACATGTGAGATAGGGACCTTAGATTGTAAGTTCCTAGAGGGCAGGGACTGATGTGAATGTCATGCAAAGCGCTGCGTAAATTCTCGGTGCTCTATAAATAACTGTAATAAATAAATAATTTTTACACTAGTTACATGCATTACAAAAGGGGTCCAGGGAGTTTCTGTAAAACTCATTAGGTTGCAAGAGGCCACAGATGATACAGCAGTGGAAAATAGGCCAGCAGAAGGACAATTTTAAATAGCAATTCAAAGCCCCACATTCCTAAAAATAAAGAGCACCAGTAGGGGCTTTAAAAAAAGAAAAAAGAAACTTCAGGAGGATACAGTAGTGTAAAGTAGGTCAGCAAAAGGTCAACTTTAAAGAACAATTTTAAGCCCACAGTTGCTAGCGACAAAGCAAACATGTGGGGGTTTTAATAACAGAATGAAACCACCACAGAGGATTCAGCAGTGGAAAATATTCCAGCAGCAGGACAAATTTAAATAGCAATTTTTGGCCAAAAGTTACTGGAGACAAAGAGCACCAGATGTTATGAGGATGATAATAAGTGATAGTAGGAAGCACTATCTGACTAGTTTTGGTAAAGACTCTGAACAATAGTATTGTAACTAGTGATGCACACATACCAATGCCGATACTTGGCATTTTCACGAGAACTACCAGTGTTGCAGCGGTTGCATCTGTGACTCTGGCGCTCCACCACTGTCCTGAAATCATTAGTCTGTATTGTTTTAGAAAAACTGTCACATGACAGCACTTGGTATCCGTGCATTCCTTTCACAAACATTATCTTACAATATCAGCGGTATGTCTCTCTTTTTGGTTAGTGTGATAATTACTCATCTCTTCTCATCTCTCTGTGCAAACACTTCATGCTATGTGATATGTTTGATCGTTTATTACTTGTGATGCTTTTTTGTTCAGTAAACTGCTTTTTGATTAAAAAAAACCCATCATCTTACAACACCTCAGTGATGTGTGCATAAACATGAGATGTCCTACTGATTTGTAATACACATAATCTTAGCGTTAGGGTTACCAATCTGCTGCGAAGCAAAAAAACGACGGTATATATTACAATATTACATTTATTTTTTTTACTACAGTGGTAAAAATCATATTTTCTTTACAGTTTAATGTCTCTGCACAGTTGCAGCTTAACACAATCACATGCTTTGATCCTTACAGATCTTTTGCTTAAAGGGACATTAAAGGCAAAAATGTTTTTGCCTCAACACGTTAATGAAAGCACTTAATCTTAATGCCTCTTAATCCGATCATCTTCTTCTTTCCTGTAGTTTTCAGCCTTCTCTCCAGTGCTGCAGCGAGTGTCCGATCCAGCGCTGACTCTTCATCTCCCACGGTGTCTGCATGCGGGTGCACGCGTCCATATATTTACCTTGTGTCTCTCCTCGTGTCCCGGCCGAAAATGTGAAGTGCGCATGCACCCGCCCCAAGATCCTTTGCGGTCGCCCGAGCAGTTTCCCATTTTCGGATTGGAGCGCGGGGAAGATACAGGTAAGTTTAAACCGCTATTAAAGCGGTAGCTATAGGCAAAAAAAGCTGAGGGTTTAGAAACCCTTTAAATACTTATCATGTTTAGAAATATACAGTATTGTAATACAACAGCAAAGTAGACAGTATTTACTATGAAGCCCTGACTATCATACCATCAAAAATAGCCATCCTCATGAGGCACTGCTCTCAACAGCTTCTGACACACAGCATGACATCTGTAAATGCAGAAAACACAGGTTCATTGGCTGATGAGACAAACTAACAAGACAGATCTTCTCACAAATCCCTGTGGAGACCGTACAGTAAGGAAAAGTCAAACTGTATCAAAGGGAAGAGTAGAGATGACAGAAGCAGCCGGATGAAGAACTAGGTCACGAGAGAAAGTCTTGTAACTCAGTGTCAGTGTGTGTTTCTTTCAGTGGAATTTTAGAGTCAATTTTTCCAGTTTCTGACCCACATTTTATTGTTGCCAATTTATCTAAGCAATATTAAAGGGCTTAGTGAAATCTATACCCATAATAGTAGAAGTACTGTACATGTCAGTGATTGTGATGTATCAGGTCTTGTAAACAGATGCTACTACTTTAAGTCATTGCAATCTTGTATCATCACTACTAGAGACAGCTGTTTTATCCGCAAAACAACTTAGGTAGAAGCCTATGGTCTGGTAGATGTCCAGGGGGTCTAAGTACAAAATTCATGCTTCTGCAGTAAACCAAGAGGATAGTACAATTGGTCAAAGCCATGCACCTACCTGTAACAAGAGGACACTGTACTTGTAGACATTGGGTGTCTAATGGGATAGGCCATATACCAAAACAAACAATGCAAATGGGATGGCTTCTCTGTGCCTATTCGAATCCTTATCAATGTCAGGGATTGGAGGAGGGGAAGCAAAGCTGCTATCTTAACTAGGGCTCCATTTGGCCTTTATCTATCCTAATCATTTATACATTTGACCCGCATGAGGCAGATTTATTTGTGTAGAATATCAAATCTCTTTTTTATACTTACTCTTTATCATAAATATATAAAATAACGTACTTTTTATCATACAAATGTTACAAAACGGGTGTTATAGTAATAATTAAAAGAAGAGACAAATAAAGAGTTATAAATAATCATTGATAATTAAGAGTTAACTTCCATAAATAATCATTGATAATTAAGAGATAACTTGAAGTTAATATTTATGAATGTTTTATGTATAAATGTATTCTTGTTTAAACAAAACAATAAAATATATTAACCCCCAAAAAAAGTTACAATTAGGGATGCACAGATACCAAATACCGTACTTCGTACAATTACAGATACCAAATACCGTACTTCGTACAATTACAGATACCTTTCCAACTACTAGACTAGAGAATATCTCAAAAGTTAGGAGCCAGCTGTCATTTTTAAGGAGCAATGGCTATGGGCCTATTGTGTTTGTGTATATATATATACATATTTACACACACAGCTATTCCTCACTCAACGACCGAGTTCCGTTCCTGCGACTAGGTCGTTAAACGAATTGGTCGTTAAGCAAGGAACTGTGTACAGTACTGTACTGCATTAGTACAGTACTGTACTGTAGTGTTGGTGATGTACAGTACAGTGTACTGTAAATTTGTAAATACAGTACCTACCAAGAATAGTAGCGGAGAATGGAGTACAGTACTGAAGTCGGTGAGACGCACTGGTATCTGAACTGTATCTGTGCATCCCTAGTTTTTGACATTATACTGATATACAGGTCTGGACAGATCTCACTGAACTAGGAACCAGTTTTAAAAACATGGCAGCCAACACCTGTTTTGCAGATGTGTGCTCTTGTGAGGGATTCTGTTCAAGGGGTTGAATAATTACAGTACACATAAAAAAGTTGCATTTTAGTTGAATTTGGGGAAACTACTTGAAAAATTCATTGTGTTGACCTATTTCAATTGCTTTTATTTGATTTGTTTATTGAAAAAAGCTGAAAGTCTATACATTTTAAATATACCGTATTTGGCGGTGTATAAGACGACCCCCTAATTTTCCACTTAAAACATAGGTTTTGGGCTATACTCGTCATATAAGACTACCCCACTTCCGTGGCAACACCATTTAAAAACATCATGGATGGATGTGCGGTAATACTGTATGTAGGGTAGCTTTGGCTACATACAGTATAAAGCGCTGAGCCATATCACAGCAAGCAATTTATTCTATTCATGAATACAAAGCCTGCTTGGATTGGCAGAGGTTGTGTACATCGCTCGCCGTTATTGGCTCAGCTACTGTATGTAGCCGAAGCTACCGTACATACAATATTACTGCACATCCAGTGGGCTGACAGATTAGGGATGTTCGTTTTGGGCCAGCTTGGCACAAACGAACTAAAGGTATACATCGTATACCCCACGTATAAGACGACCCCCGATTTTAGGGGGATGCTTTTAGGTATAAAAGTAGTCTTATATGCCAGCAAATACAGTACATGAATTGTGTTGCACTATAAAACAGTGTCTTCAATCTAGATTGCAATTGAACAAGTTATAGTTATACATATAAAGTGTAACACCCTTTTAAAACCACATCATCTGTTATACTGTGATTGTACACCGTGCTTTTCAATTATAGCATAAACCCTGTTAATCATACAAATAATGACTTTCATTCAATAATTCAAAAAAAATGAAAGATACAATGAGCCGAATATACAGTATGTCCTAGTATATATCAAACAAATAATTCAATTTCCAAGTAATGATAAATGAATGTCCAGTTTTTGTACTGGTTAGTGAATCAAATTCCCAGTGCTGTCACACCAAAGGTAATAATGATTTGGGCTCTTATTTCTCCACCCGACAATACCCCTCCACACAGTGTCGCCTCTCACCTTGTAATTTGACCTCAAATAGGTCTACACCAGGGATCCCTTTATTCTTACAAGGTATGGGTATCCTTAAATGATCTCCTCTCCCGTGTGTGGGCTCAACCCTGTTACTGCACCTCACTTCAGCTTCAGAAATCTCAAGAACCATAGTGCACTTCTTTTTTTTTTTATAAAACTCAAACTAATTTATTAGCTCTACTCACATGGAGTAAAAATTTGATATTTAAACAGTAAAGATTAATCACGGCTCTTCACTTCCAAACCGCCACAGCTCCTGTTTTCAAATTACTCCACCCGACGTATGTTGCGTCCTTCCAGACGTCATCAGGGGTTGGGTCATAATGAGGCGTTATAGCATTAAGTATTCTCCTTCTTGCCATAGTGTCACGTACCTGGGTGGAGACTGAGCTGACCAGAGGGCTACCCTTGCACCACTAGTCCAACGCCCCTGGAGATGATAACAGGAGGAGTGAGGACTCAGGGACGCAGGAGTGCTGCTGCGTTGGTAAACACGTCTTCTGAATTTGAGTCCGGTGACCAGTGGATGCCACAGGTGAATCAGGAACGTAGTCGAGGTCCAAGGCCAGGGTCATTCACAGCAAAACACTTGCAAGGATAAAGGTGCCAAATCGAGAAACACAGAGTAGTTGGGGGTCACAAGCCGGGTAGAAGTGCCAAGTCGGTAATCAGAAGCAGAGTCAGGGATGAAGCCGAGTCAGAACACAGGAAGCCAAGCAGCAGGGTCAGGAGACAGGAAAAAGGAAACAGCTGAGAGCAGTCAGCAATGGATTCAGGACTCACACTGACTTTACAGTGGATCAGCCGTCACTGAACGTGCGTGCATTACAGCATGCATAGAGAGCTGGCGCTTGCGTGCACGGAATCTAATACGCGCGCACCCATTATTAAGAGCATATTTGCCCTTAAGCCTAAGGTCAGGAGCACGCCAGTGGCATCACAAGGGGGGTGCGGCCCGCACCCGTGTGACACCAAAATAACTGACAGTCATTTAGGTGTCACCCCCCCTCTGAAAAGTCGGGCGCTCGGTCATGGACCGAACACCCGACAGTATTAGGAGAGAGAAGATATATAGATATCTATAGATTCTAAACACATAAAACTATTCTGAATATCCAAAATCTCAATAAACTAAATTTGAAGGGGAAAGTTGGAATATTAGTTGCAACGGTTTCTGACGCAATAAATGGATGGGGGAAGCAGCTTCAGTCACTATGGCAACGAGAATACTTAATGCTATGCCGCGTCATTATGACCTAACCCCTGATGAAGACTGGAAGGACGCAACGTACGTCGGGTGGAGTCATTTGATGCGCTCTTTGATGTGAACAGGAGCTGTGGCGGTTTGGAAGTGAGGAGCCGTGTTTAATTTTCACTGTTTAAAAATCACATTGTTATTCTGGACTCCATGTAAGTAGATCTAATAAAGTAGTTTGATCAAAAAGAAGTGCACTATGGTTCTTGTTTTGCTTTCATATGCTTGCGTGCATCGGAAATGGTGAGAGATTACCGCAGCTGAAGCGAGGTGCAGTAACAGAGGGTTGAGCCCACACACGGGAGAGGGATATCATTTAAGGGTACCTTAAGAATAAAGGGATCCCTGGTGTAGACCCATTTGAGGTAGAATTACAAGATGAGAGGCGACACTGCGTGGAGAGGTTTTGTCGGGTGGAGAAATAAGAGCCCAACTCATTATCACCTTTTGTGTGACAGCACTGGGAATTGGATTCACTAACCAGTACAAAAACTGGACATTGATTTATCATTACTTGGAATTGAATGTTTTTTTTATATATACATATACTTTTTGATATATACATAACATATATTAACACATAAGTATATTCATAACATATACATATATTCGGCACATTGTATCTTTTTAAATTTTTTTGAATTATTGAATGAAAGTCATTATTTTGTATGATTAGCAGGGTTTATGCTATTATTGAAAAGCACGGTGTACAATCACAGTATAACAGATGATGATGTATCAATATAACTTGTTCAATTGTAATCTAGATTGAAGACACTGTTTTATAGCACAACACTATTCATTTATATTTATCTGTAGTAATAGGTGGTAGCCTTCAAATGTTGCAGCTCTAGGCATTTGGCGCGGGATATTATTGTTTTACATTTATTTTGAAAGTCTGTGAATTTTGCCAATAAACCTAATTATCAATAAGGCTGAATACATTTAATTATAACTGTAGATGGAAAAATGATTCTTAACCTCCCTGGCGGTCTGATTATCTCAGTATTTTTTACTTTTGAATTTCCCGCCGGTTCCGCCCCTCTGCGACGCGGGCACTCGCAAGGGAAGGAACCCGGAAGACAGATGCCGGCATCGGCCGGAGGACACAGCGGGGCTCGTAGAGACAAGGTAAGTGACGCACAGTATAATCCCGAGTGGGATAATGTACGGCATGATAAGCATATGTAAATATTTGTTTTTTTCTAGTCTGGTCGCAGTTACTCCTAAAGTTTATTGGCTGTAGAGGTTAAGCCATTTTTTTCATATGTATAATAAGTTCTAGGCTGGTTCCTATTACTAATTTGTCATATTCTTCTTTCTGCAGGAATTTTTCTACCACTGATTGGGAATCAATCATACCTCTGGATTTTATCTTAAAAGAGAAAAGAAGCTGATTAAGGCTCATCAACAATACTAACAATTGCTCATGGTCTACTTTAAAACACCTTGGCTTCTGTTCAATATTCCTATATTATTCCTTTACTTTACAAATCAATCTAAGCACTAACAACTAGGGATGCACCGATACTAGTATTGGTGCTGATAACAAGTATTTGGGCGAGCACTCGTACTCGACCAAATGCACTGATACCTTCCCCGATACCAGAACTTCTGGTCAGGGCAATCAGGAAGCCGGGTTACGAGTAATGACCTGCCTCCAAGCTTCCTGGCCAATCAGCATCGAACCAGCTGAACAGCTGCTTGATGGTCATTGGCTGGGAAGCCGGCTTTCCAGCCAATCAGCATCGAGTCGGCTTTCTGGCCAATCGGGAAGCCAGGAGGCGGGTCATTACTCGCCGCCCAGCTTCCTGATTGGCCAAGAAGCCGTCTCGATGCTGATTGAATGGGAAGCCGGTTTCCCGGACAATCACGCCGGCCAAACATTGAGTCATTACCCGCTGCTCAGCTTCCTTATTGCCGGGGAAGCTGACTCCATGCCAGCGGAAGCACCGGTATCAGTACTCGGTATCGGCGAGTACCGAAAGCTCATACTCGATACTGAAAAACTGGTATCGGTGCATCCCTACTAACAACATTCGACATGGATTATTCCCGCAAACATTTGATTATATGTATAAGTTACAAGACTGTGTCAAACTTGATTTCCATTCTTTATAAAAAATTACTTCTTTCTTCAGGCTAGCATCATAGACACAAGCATCACAACAGATCAGTGATCATGAGTTGCTCTGTTAAGTTAATTCCAGAAACTTTAGACTGAAGACTTTATGAAGTGTTCTTTTGCACTGTGCTTTGTGGCATTAAAATAAAAAGGGATCATAGGCACCAACACTGTGTAATTTTGTCTGTAGCATCCATGGCCATCAAAACTGTGTAATTTAGATTCACTTAAAGGAGAACTATGAGGTGAGTGATTTACACTCATCCTGATAGTTAGAGCCGACGTGTGACATTGAAACCATCACACGTCGACTCTTTAGATCGGGAAGTGAGCGAACACATACCGTCGCACTTCCCGATCATCTCCCTGCAGAGATCCCCCCCTCTTCCCTCTCTGATCCTCCAGCGCTGACTGGAGGAACGGATGGGGGGGGGCACAGCTGGCTCTGGCTCTAGATAGCCAGCTGAGTGGATCTCCCCCAGCTGCAGCGTTCTCAGTATATAGCAGGCAATAGCTCGCTATATAATGAGCTTTGGGTCACAGGAGGAAGTTAGTATATGTCCGCCTATGACCGTAAAAAGAACTGTGGGATAAAAAGGTTACCCCCATAGTTCTCTTTTAAAGTCCCACCCCAGGGATCAGCATTGGAATACCAGAAAAGCAGCACGGCTTAAGAATCTGTTCTGTTTGCACAGTACATAGCCTTATTATTTGTACTACATTTAACAAAGCTATGGATCAAGTGGTTTTGTGTGGACAAAAAAATCTCCCCAAAAATATACTAATTCCGAGGACATGATTAAGAACAAGGCCACAAATTGGCTTCAGAACACACGCAACTCTTTTTGGAATTGTGTCAGACTTTGTAGTAGAATTTTGTACCATTCATCAAAAATCAAAGCCTCCACTTCTTTGAGGGAAGAAGGAAGTTATAATCTAATTTGCACTTTCGCTCTTTAACTAAATTATGTAAAATATATAACTTTAATTCTGTCTGAGTGGAATGAACCTTAAATATCAAATTACCATGAATAAAAGCCCAGCTTTAACTTCACTACTACATATAACCGTTAACCCAACCCAACCTAAACCTAACCAATACACCTAATGCATAACCATAAACCTGAACCTAACTATGATGATGAAGAAAATGATCACTTTCTAAAGGAGTCAATATCATATCAGAGGCAGCTTAGACCACAATAAAACACTGAGAAAAAACTGGATGTCAGGCTCCTCCGGAAACGTTCTTGAGGCTTGAGGATCTGCTGCCTCTATACTGACTGAGGAAATCTACCAGACAACTTTGCAAATGAACCACTTACTACACCTACTCTTAAACTGGTCAATTATCCTAAATTCTATTCCTGTGCTTGGGTGCCTGACAGTTGCTGTAAAATTCCAATCAACTAGTGTGCAAGCTGAATTCTACATTGTAAAGAAAAGAACCGCTAAACTGGGCAGGGATCTATTTCCTTATTATAAGTGGATCATCTGATCACAACAGCTCCAGATGCTCCTATGCTACCCGTGTCCAAAGTTTTACCACTCATTGACACCTCACTGGGTTGTGCAAAGAACTCAGTATACAATATAAAATTAATCAGTGTCAGGTTTCTACCCTGACTTTACTGGTTTGCAGCATTCTGGCTTGGCTGCCATTTTACTCACCTGTGTTTCCTTCTCTGCCTAAGCAAACTCTGGAACGTTGCTCACTACTCCCAGGCTCCCTCTTATGGCCAGACAGGAGAGCATCATCTGAGAGAGTCAGATGGGAGTTTCTTGTCTCTGAGTGATGATGTCACCCCACTCACTATATATAAACCACTTAGTCCAGTCTAAAGTTGCCCTTGCGTTGTCTTCCTGCTAGTCCATTTCTGCTGCTCTTATTATCCTTATTCTGTGTATGACCTGATCCTGGCTGATGTTCCCCTCTGGCTCCTGCTCCTGGCTTGTTCTTGACAACGCTGATTTCCTGGCTCCTGCTCCTGGCTTGTTCCTGACGTCGCTGATCTCTGTGTTCCTGACCTGGCTTGAATGACTACCCACTCCGGCTCCTGACTTTGGCTTCTTCCGGTTTATGATTCGGCTTGCTCCTGTGGACACTGTTCTTAATAAATGTTTTACCTAGCACCTTTTGCTTGTCTGGTTTTCATTGTGCTCTGACAATCAAATGTGAAACTAGTATGACAGAAAATGGAGACACCTCCCTCCTCTGTAAAAAAATAAATAATAAAAAAAAGCTGTTGCCCAAGAACTTAAAGGCATAGTCCACCTTTAAAAATTAAATAAATATAAATGTGCATTTATTATTTTTTTCTGCATTGGAGTCTTCAAAGCATTGCAACCACGATCATTGAAGGCTTTTTGCTGTCTCTCAGTGTGAAAGGTAACTTTTAAAGCAGAGAATAATGTGACAAGAGGCTGCAGCCCTAACCAGAAACACATATTAAAGCTTGGTTAAAACAGCTGGAATGTATTCCATAAATCTCAGATTAAGGTATATTGACTAAACGGAAAGAAAGGGAGGGAAGGAGCACAACTAACTAGCGCAGACTTTGTGGAGGTGGATAGACCAGGGAATAACAGTGAATCAGGTGAAAGTGGGTGGGAATGAGAAATGGGCACTCACGTGTGATGAGATGGATGGGCACACAGGTGATGAACTCCTGGTGATGTCGTGATGAGTTCACCCGTGTGCCCATTCATCTTATCACAAAGTCTGCGCCAGTTAGTTGCGCTCCTTCCCTCCCTTTCTTTCCGTTCAGTATTACACAGTTAGACACTAATAACGCAAGGAGCTGCCCATCGGCCACGACACACCAAACCCCCCCCCCCAGGAGTGCGCTAACAATCAGTCTTCTTTTTCCAACTTTCCGGGATATTGACTAGACTATCTGGCACTAGCAGTGATTCCTAAATGGCATTAGCAATTCAATTGTTACCTGCAGTTACTCTGTAACCTGGCATTGCTAATGCATGCTACAGTTCTGACAAATGTACCATCAACTCAGTTTGTACTTCAGCTGGCATTCTTTTCCACCAACACTTAACTCCTGAGAATGATCTTCAATTAAAAAAAATCAGTGTGCTAAGACACATTACATCGTCCATCTGACCTTGTTCTGAATGCAGTTACATAATACCATTCCTTTAATAATAAAAAAAAAAGTTCTAACAGTAATCAATAGTTATGATCTGATACAAGAAACTGTAAGTTACCTGAAATAGAATTTATCATAAATGTTATCACAAACTAATCATATGCGAAAGGTATAGAAAGTCCAAGGTTAATGAGATATGACATTATGTACGCAAGTTGATAAAATGTCTGACTTCATTAAAAAGCATCAGGTCTGTAAAAATATTAAAAGTTCAGTTTGGGTAGAAGAAAAGTCTTCAGACCAAAACTGTACTTGAAATCAAGATTCAACATCCTTGAAATCTAGTAATGTTGGCAGGGTTCTGGCTTCTGTGATTTGCGCGTGCAGTTTAAACCTAATTCTGCACCATTTTATCAAGGAAACATCGCCTCCTGTATTGCTGATCATCTGACTTCAAAACAGCAGTGTCATCTGGTGCTTTCCCGAGGGTCCAGGAAGCTGTAGTGAATGCATACTCTCTTTTCCTTTGCAGTGGCTACCCCATCAACCTCTTTGAGCTAGATTACATCCATCTTTCTTACAAACAATGCATGTGTGTTACCTGTAGTGAAAGAAATATATAATTTTAAAATAAGTAGGCTCTGGGGCTAGATAGCAGGTCACCTGTCCCAGTGCTGATCTCTGACACGTTTGTTCCAGGTCAGTGGCTCAGGCTCACTATGTATTGCTGCCTGCACACTTCCATAGGACTCGCTACTGCTAAGCAGAGAAATTTGTCATATTTTTCTATTAAATAGCAAAACAGCCGTGTGCGCCAGTTTGTTGACTTGCCTGTTTTTTCTTTTAGCCTCTCCACCAGCTAGTGTGGCCACCTGGTATCGCAAATGGAGAGCTAGTGTAGATCTGTCCCTCAGCATTGACAACCTTAAGGGCATAAACGTCTGCAGGGAGCTTACATGCTTGCTGTCAGTAGATACAAGCCAGATTTGGTTAATTAGGGTACTCAGCACAGAACTATGACAACTGACATTATATGAATGTAAAAAAAAAAGTAAAAAACTATATAACAAAGCTGTTCATATAATTCATATTTAGGTGTGTTACTGTAGCTGTACATGTACTATTCCACACCTTATGTTTGCAGATTATTTCAACAGACTGACAGCAAAGTTACGCCATTCTGAAAAGTTTAGGTTTTTTGCTGCTGACCCACCTCCTTGTTAGTGATACTTCCTTCTCCTACTGTATTTCACCAGGGCAGGACATGAGGGCAAAACTCAACAAGGACACTGCAATAAATTAAATAAAAAGATACTAACCCTTCCTCACTCCACAAACAAAAGAACAATTGTCTGGAGTTCTGCTGTAAATATAGATTTTGAGTTTAGTGTGACCCCCATCTACTGCAGGCTTGAACTAATTGTTCTGCGGAAGATGCTCTTACTTCCCGTGACTGCCTTGATGTAAATATCCATGGATTTCAATTCAACGTCAACAAAAGGCATATGCTCCAGGCTATTTTAGTATGGAAGCTCTGCAGACCAGCGTTTAAGGAAACCCTCGTCAAAAGAGTATTGCTAAGCAAACTGCATGGGAGGAGTAAACTATTTTTCAAGGTGATCCCAGTAACCATAAAAACACCAGATGTAAAACCAAGTATATAAGAAAGATTTTACCAGGTTTGGACATTTTTAAAGAACCCAGACTCGTGACCTTGGACAAAACAAACACAGGTGGCACTAACTGTAAACAAGTATGCACCATGTCCGCAAGGCAAGAAATCGTGTCCTAGAGATTAGTAGAGATGTCAGAAGACAGGTCCTCTTCCGCGCCTGAGTCCACTGAGCTGGAAGCAGCTTGGCTATGTAGCCTGTTCTCGACTGTGTGGCTCCAGAGCCTGCCTCCCAAACTTTCCCAAATCTATAATTCGCCGTTGTTCTGAGAATTAACCCCAGGTTCTCACAACTGCAGAGGCAAGAAGGTGCCTTATGTCCAGACACTGCAGAGGCTGTGCAGTTGCAGAAATACCCACCTATAGAAGCCCAAAATGGAGCCAATTTTGAAAAAGGGGGGCAGCAGTCCTGCCCACAAACTCCAAGGACCGGGGCGGTTACACTGGGTGCCTTGCAGGGACTTGGTCCTGGAGTACGTGTACCCTAGTGTGGCTGTGTTCAGAGGGAAGCCACTGTCATTTAAAGGGGACATGCCTCATCCAATCTTTGCCCTCCCAGTGGGCCTCAAAGGGGGTGTTTAAGGATATGGCTCCACCTTGATGGACCATGATCCTAGACCTGTATAGCACCTTGAGATGACTGCATGTGCTGCAAGTGCCAAAGAGAATCCTCCACAAAGGATCCAGTGCCCTAAACACATTACAGGCTTTCCCCACATCCTCTTCCTGTTCGTGTCTAGGTAGGTCTCCCCCTCCAAACACAACCGAGGAGAAAATCATTTCAGATGGCTGCTGAGAAGTCCTGCAGTGGCTGTGAACAGCTTAAGGAAAACTTGCTAGGAGAATATGGAGCAGAAAGAGAAGGCATCTACCACCCAAGAACACTAGACAGACTGGCAGTGGGATGGGTTATATAGGGCTGTGCTCACAGCTTTGATTTGCCAGTGTTCAATCACCTGAAGGCAGCTGCATAACTCAGTGGTGTCCTGTGATATACCATCAAGAAGTTATATTTGGAAAGAGATGGGGAAGAGTTTTTTTCAAAAAGAATGTATAAGACGGTAGCAATTTAGAGACATCACTAAAAGCAGCAGCCAGTTTATTGCATCTTGCCATACAGTTTGCAGTCTTACAGTATCAGGTTTAAAAACTGACAAATACACACCTATGCATTTGCATGAAATAGCAAAATAACATTTTATTGTTTAACAAATTTTGACTGACATACATTGATTATACATTAAGATTTTTCTCAAACACATTTTCTGCTCATTTCCTTTAAAAAGCCCTGAATTTCACTGATTTGTATTTGATTTTTGCTTGAAGACAATGAGCCAGCTGGCGGCTGTAAGTCCAGTAGGATAAGATGGGAAATAGGAAATTAACCAACACTGTTTGAAAATCTGTTTAAATATAGAAACAGACGAATATAGACAATAGACAAAGAAAGACGACTCAGGAGGCAGGAAATTTATGCTGGAAGCAAAGTAAGGAAATTCTGCACAGTTCTTTTATAAAAGGTAGATTTGTTGGTTATTTTCAAAAGGCACTGCATCTTTATTAAAGGCCATCTGAAAGTTAGCAATGGCAGCAGCTTGGTTTAGGAGTGCATTCTGGGTTACAGCATGGCCTTAGTGATGGATCCTTGCCTTTGTTGGTTTCACTTGGTGCATAATTCATATTCGTATGGAATCTGTCACGCTCGCTCAGGATTTCTGCCAAAATAGGTTCCAGGTCCTTGGGAATGAACGGCTTTAACAAATTGTAGTTCTCTGCAGGATCCATATCAAGATCAAACAGGAGAGGTGGGTTATGTGCAGTCAACAGTGCTGTTATGTGGCAGTCTGGATCTGGAGTTGTCTCACTATGAAATGCTCCTTTTGGAACACATTAAAAACAACAAAATTACTTTAAATAAAATAAGGTAGTGTGTGTGTGTGGAATATTCACAAAAGTTAGATCTAATTTGGTAGTGACATTACTAGCACCAGATTTTTGTTTTTGTAAACATTTTAAAATGCCAACTATGTTTTTCATACCAGTGCATTTTGTAATGCTTAAAAAGATAATGTCATCTTTTTCAGAAAAATAATAAATGCACACTTCTGCATAAAAGAAAATATGCATTTTATTTTTTTTTGCATATGAGCCAGTAAAGAATTGTAAGAGGACGTGTCAATGGACTACAAGTGTGGTGATGTCATCGGACCTGTATTCCATTGAAACTAAAAGTCCCTCTGCTGCGGTTGCTGATGGGACTCTGTAGTTTCTTCAGTCACAGATCCTGTCAAAGGCTGGTTTCAAACAACAGCAGCAGCCTGCGGGGAGAAGAACCCCGCAATTCAGCAAGTTGGGGGGTGTCTGCGATCTTACCAGGTTTCATGTTTTAACCCTAAATATGAATAATCAGCAGAAATATCCCCTGCACACCATACAGCACTTAGGACCTTTAATGCTATGGGATAGCAATGGTGCTTGCAGTGATGTCCACAGATGGCACCGTGCAAATGCAGGGATGATAGTAATGAAGATCACCAGCACTGGCTATTTGATACATGTGACGTTATTCTACAATAAAAAGAACTTCTGGATTTCTTCCATTTGTGATCTTTTTTACCATCACACCCTAAATATGGCTGTAACATGAAGCATGGTCAGAAACATGAACTTAGCTTTACTCCTGTATCCCAAAATAGCAGGCTATTGCTTGTACTTAGCTGACAGGGCAGAGACACACCGCAGTCGAGAGGGATGCTGAATGGATCCCTCTGGCTGCCAGAGCCAGGAGCGCCCATCCCCTCCCCAGGCTGTAGCTCCAGACAATGCTGGAGAAAGAGGGGGGAGCAGAAACCAAGAGCTGGCTGATCAGAGGTCATGTGACCTGTCAGTTCTTGGTCTTAAGAGGTGGTGTCAGACATGAAACAGACCAGACCACTCGCTATGTTATTTATATAATTTCATTAGCATTATGCATATTACGGTATAAGTTATACTCAATTTGCCTAAATGTTACGGAAACCGGTCATGCTGCTTACTTTTTGCTATAAAACCTTAAGCTGCTGTTCCACCTCTACACTACATGTCCTACCCAATAGCACATACAAGGGTATCTATGTTCAAAAACTAAAAATAAATATGTATTTCTATATTGAATTTCCATAAGTTCTATCCCACTCCTAATAACCATATCAATCTAGAAGTTTGTAAACTTACTTATTGAAGATGCACATAGGATGTACTTCCTCAATGTACTGACACAATTGCACTCAGGTCTGAGATTATGCACTTTGTGTCACCACTCCCAGAGAGCCTGCTGCATGAACTACAACATCTGAACTTCCACCAATGTAACATCGCTTGCAGGAAGCAATGCATGATGGGGTATGTAGTATTGAGATGACATCACGTCATGCAGTAGGGAAAAAGGGACACAAAGCTCACTGGGAATCCAGGAATTGTTGAAAGCAATGGGCAGATGGAAGACAGCACTCACTACATAAAAGTTTTTTTTTGTACCAAGTAAGCTTTGATTACATTATCAAAAACAACTATAGTATGTATTCCTATTACGAATCTGATGTTATAACAGGATAGTGTATGCTGGGAATTTAGAACTCATTTAACTTATTAATTTATTGTTCTGGCTCAAAAATGCTCAATTTGAATGTATTTTTAATTCTTAGATTAGTTCACACAAAATGATTCCAAAAACTCTTAGACGAAGTAATCGCTGACATTTTGTTCAAATGGTTACTAAACATCTAGAACATTTTTAGTTTCTTGAAAAACAGTGCAAAAGTGTCAGAATGCTGGTAAAATGCTCAGAAAACAGGAGATAGTAGTAAACCACTTTCTGAAAACCATCTACTAACTGCTTCCAATATTTTGAATGGAATGAGCACAAGAAGTCATAAGCAGCTGATGGTCAAGGAATGCTGCCAGAAGTGTCTCAGTGACCAGCTGGCAAGCACAATCACCGCCTACCAACATCACAGCCATTGATTTATAATACAATGTGCAAATGACAAGCACAAAAGCCTATACTCACCCTGAGTATAGAAGTGGGCCTTGTATTTCCCCATTCTCAGAGCAAAGATGCCACGGTTTGGATCAATATTGGGTGGGTAGTAATAAAAGGTGTTCCTTGGACTCTAAAAGAAAAAGATGCAAGGGAAAAATTATAATCAGGGTTCAGTATGGTACAGTATTTGAAGGGGGGGGGGGGGGGGGGGGAGAGAACACCAACA
>NW_017307017.1:772106-779672 GCF_000935625.1 Nanorana parkeri | reverse complement strand
GGGGGGGGAGGGGAAGAAAACACATCACATTTTTTCTAAATTTATAGATGTTACCAGTATGGGTGTGCACATGCTACATGTAGGTCTTTTCGGCAGTTCCATTTGTACAAATTGAAAGAACTAGGGCAGCTGAATTATGCTGGCGCCATCCCAATATATTAGTACGATCACAATATGCTAAATATCACTTCCTGTTCTGTGCAATAAGGTAAGTGCTATTCCTCCTGAGTGTCTGTGTAATATGGAATGGAAACATTTTCACATACTGATGTCACTCACTATTGTATGGATGACCAATTAAGGATCGTACTACAGAAGAACTGCACTAGATTTTGCACGTATTACACCTTCAGAGTATTTAGGTTTCACTCCTTTGGACACTGGATCTTGATAATTGGACACATAATACTGTTGCTCGGTTTGAGTTCACTCATTTTTTTGGATTTCACTGAATTGGAAGTGCCATATTAATGTTTGATACACAATCTCTACATATTAGGTTGGTATTAAGATTTCAATGTTTGGATCAATTTTTGCATTGCTGGTTTTCACGTCGATTGGATACTTATTTAGATTGTATTGCTTACATTTTTTGGTGCTGCACTATTTCTCAAGAAAAAAAATCTAGCATAAGTACACTGAGATAGGGACATTGTTGTCCAGGGACATTGTTGTCCAGGGACATTGTTGCACAGGAAAAAGAAAGATTATATAAGTAGGCCATGCCCATTATTACTGCTCAAAAAACATTTATGACAAGTGTTTTTGTACTAGAAGGACTAAAGAAAGTAATTATGAAAAGTAAAATACCATGATCAGTACTGACAGCCAACTGCAGAAATATTTCCATACTGGGTCATTCTTGCAGTGCGATTAACACATCGCATCAAGTCTAATACTTAGTTGTAGTAGAAGCTCTTAGCTATTGCGGACTACACATGGAAGAGGGACACAACAAAGATGGAAGTATACTCTCTGCCATAGTTAATTTCCAGATCAGTAAGCTAGACCATGCTACCTCAAGCTTCCAAAGCATTGGAAATACCACCTTTTCCATCATAAAAGTCTCTCTGCACTTGACTTGCACCTGCTGTAAACATTATGAGCAGCTCCCACTCTCCCTGTTGAAGTTTTTTTTAAGTCTAGGTTATGGAGAGTAGGTGCTGGACATGCAAAGGTGGCCAGGAACACCCCAAAAACACCAAGGTGGACAGGAACAGAGTCAGAGACTACTGACTAACACTGTTGAAATATCCAATGCATAAAAGAAGGCAAGGGACACCTGAGCCCACCAGACTTTACCTTTTACTAAAATACCACCTTTAGATACAGAAGTTTCCTTATCTAAAACACAGCTGCAAAACAAGCAAATGCCACTCTGTAAAACGTAATTGTAGCTAGTCCATGACAATACTGTAGGCCTCTGGGCAAGCTGTGCCTCTAAACATACCTTCATCTTTCAGAAAACATCTCTACTGTACAAGCAAAGTCAGAACAGTAGGCACGTTTAATCCCTTAAAAGGAGAACTATTGGGTTAGGGCTTTTCCCCATAGTTCTCCTTAGGGTAACGGGAGGACACAAACTAGCGTCCTCCCGTCACACTAAGCTCAGTATACCGCGAGCTACAACCCGCGATAGACTAAGACGCCGCAGCTGAAGTGGATCCCGACAATTATGTCTGGATCCGCCCTGCTGCGTCAGTGATAGCTGGCTCTGCCTATCTATAGGCAGTGCCAGCTGTACCCGCCACCTCCCCTGTCCGTTCCGCCAGTCAGCGCTGGAGGATCGTAGCGGGGAGGGGGGAATCCAGCCCCTCCCCTGTCACGGCAGACGGCCGTGACAGGATCAAGAAGTGAGCGAACGCTGGCAAGTGTTTGCTCACTTTCCGATCTATTAAGCCGACCTGTGACAGTCTCATTGTCACAGGTCGGCTAGAACTATGAGGTGAGTGGAAAGCACTCACCTCAAAGTTCTCCTTTAATTATGGGACAGAAGTCCAACAGGGAGATAAGTATTTATTTATTACACGGTTGTATGTGCAATATATTATATGAACAGTGTCAGCAGGACAGAGGATTCCAACTGGATGTTTACCTTTGTAAACTGTTCCTCTAGATTTCTTGGATACCACATAAGGTAACCTTTTCTCCTCTCTTGTTCTTTGTGTGCATTTATCTTTTCACAATCTCTACCTTTCTTTTCTTTGCATTCATTCTGATTTTCTTAGCCACACAGTGGGTAAAATAATTCACCATTATCATTAGAAGGAGTGATAATTCTGAGAAGCATTCTAAAGTCCACTTTAAATGTATAATCAGAGAACTACAATACAATCTCTGATCGAAAGGTTTGATTCTTCTTTCAAATTTGGGTGCTTTTCCAGTTCGCCAACATACTTTCTTTCGGTCTTTAACATGCAAACACCCAATTTGTACCGTTGCATTCGCTGCATCTGAACATTTTGGCTGGCAAAGACAAAGGTGAAAATGGAAGTAACTTAAGGTCCATTTTACAGTTGCAAGCTTGTCATTGTGGCAACACGTTCACTAAAAGGGGTAGAAAAATCACTTCTCTTTGAACAGCTTCACTTCTTCTGCACCTTGATGAGAGGTGCGCTCCTTCGTGGACGAATATGTTGTAAAATTGCCTCGCTCATCTGGCCAGCAAGAGTGTGTCACTGTATAAATTGGCGGGTATTTTTCTGCCCTCAATCCTGTCATTGGTGAGTTGTCACCAATGAAAGGATTGCCAGTGTGATATGTGTCTTACTGACAAAATCTTACTAGAAAGGCTAAAGTTTAAGGAGAGAGAAAAAATAGTCACATGTGAATTAAACTCTAAGCATGATAGGCAAAACCCTTTAAATAAACTAAAGAAAAACATAACAAGCAAAAGCACATAGTGTAGTTACGTTATAATGAACTTTATTGAAATAAACGCAATTGCACTTACAAGAGAAAAATGCCCTGGGGCAGCAATAAAGCATTAACAGCATGCATGGATGAAAAAGGAAGCCTTCCAGTCTCCTTTTCATTCCCTGGGCACAGTCAAACAAACAGACTGCCAGAGAAAAAAGACTCTGAAGCGGTGAGAGACCAAGGGTATGTCCACAGGCATATCATCAAGCTTTACTCATCCAGGTGATGTCAGTAGGTCCAAACACGTTTCAGGGGATAGCAAAAAAAAAGGTGGAGGCTGATGAAGGGGGACTTCTATTTTCTATCCCTCAAAAGACATTCATATATGCCCATTCAGGTGATGCTAATGTCCCCTGAATGGGCAACGTGCCTGTGGACTTGCTCCCAATCCCTCTCCGCTTCATGTCCTTTGTTTCTGCCGATTGTCTGTTCCCTCTGGTCAATGCATAAGGCACTGCCGGGAGGTTTGTTGCATTTCCATCAGTGCAGGATGTAAATTTTTTGCTGTCCCTAGGCCATTTTTCTTTTATGAGTGCAATTGAGATTTCAATAAAGTTCACTATACCTTACTGCACCATGGAGGACTTTTGCGCCGTCTCTAGTTAGATTTTCCTTAGTTTAGATTTTTCTTTAGCTCCCACTCCCATCCTGATTAAACTGGATGCGTTAGTTGTAGTTGATTTGTACATATAGGACTACTCCTACCTCTGCCTTTTTTATGTATATATTTTATTCAAACACTTTAATGGTTATTCACTAAAGGGTGAAGTTTGGAGAAGGCAGGAAGAGAAGTTAACAATCTAGGACAAAATAGCGGATTTGGAAAAATTCTCCAATTCAGCTCACTTTCCAATTCAGCTATGTTGCCCTAAATTGCTCCCTTCGCCTACCTTCCCCAAACTCTTCAGCTTTTTGTGAATAACACGGTTAGTATTTCCTGATGCATTTTAAACATTTTATCAACTTATATTTACATTTTAACAAGTAATTTTATCTTTTCACTTTTAAAAAACATTCAGATACATATGAACCAAAAGCAAATTTCCAGGACTGATAATTGTTACAAAGTAATAATTGCCCTATGTGACCCCAGTACAAAGCTTAGTACCAATATAAAAAAGGAGCTTGCAAGTTAAAGTAGCCGCACAAGTTTCAATAGTTTTATTAAAATGTATTAGAATGACTGTCTGTCCTGGAAAAAATGTTGACAGGACTGTACAACTTCAACACCAACTTATTTGTGATCACACACTGTGGCAGCCCAAGATTATTGCACATCTAAGTCTAAAATCAGCAGATTTAAGTGTGGACACCTAAAATAATAAGGGATCTACGATTGAAACAGACTTACAACAGCTGGCAATCCTGAAACCTGTGAGGGTAAACTAAAAAACCATACAGAATTTTTGTTTGTTTCACTGCAGTTTTGCATAGATGAGACACGGCTGATATGAGGCTATTTCTTCACCATAATAAGAACACATCTTACTGGCACTTTTCATATGGTTTAACCTGTGGTGAATAAAACAAGACTACCAGGCATCTAGCATCTCATATCTTTATACTGATCTGCATTAGACACAGGGGTGGAAAATATTGGCAAATTATATTATGATGGTACTCATCAACCGAAATAAACGCTTTCTAGTCGTTTTTCCTGCATTTGTAATTTCTTACTTTCTCAGACTTAAGGAGCAGTTTACTCAGATCATATCCATCCAATGTAGCGTTGGGAAGACTGCCTCCTGTCAAGGCTGCTACTGTGGGCAAAATGTCCAGTATGCTGGCCAGCTCAGAGGTAACTCCTGCAATTGGTCAACAGGAAGCAAGTAGTTATACAATGCACTGCATAATTAGAATATACAGATTATAAGACTACATTTTACAGGATCACAAACTAGTGATGTACCACAACAGTAAAGCTGACCATACACCTATAGATTTTCTTCTATCAGCCTATTGTCAGATGGAAAAAAATGCAACGGATTCCTCCATCTGCGCTAAACTGTGTGGATGGAAAAATTTCCCGCTGGGCCAATCTTCAGTATCTTGCTAGTCGGCCCCGCTGGCTGTCAAAGTACCTGAACAATACCCGCATCCAATCAGATTGTTCAGGTGTTTTGAGAGCCAGCGGGGCTGACTAGCAAGATACTGAAGCTTGACCCAGTGGTAGACTCTCCATCCACACAGTTTAGTGTAGAAGGAGGAATCTGTTGCACCTTTTCCATCTGACCACAAAAAATCTGCACATAATCTATAGGTGTATGGTCAGCTTTAGTGTTCATAAAGGTACATTTCTTAACATAGATCTGTACCAATATGTATTTACTTCACATTTTGATTATTGGTAAACTAAAACTATTTACATCTTGCCGGGACAGCTAGGGTTAAATGATTGTAAAGTAACAATGCATGAGGCCACGTCCTGTTTTTGTTCACATGATGTTTGCCTCCAATTTATTGTCTTACTGCCTGTGCCAAGGATAATTATTATTACTTTTATTCATATACAACCAAAATATTCAGCAAAACATTACAATATAGGGCAATAAACATACACAGAATAACAAAGTAACATGAGATAAAAGAAAAGACAGAAGAGCCCTACCTGCAAGAGTTTACAACAAACAGGGAATCAATAAATAAGACTGAAGGCAATGCCCTTTGGTACAGACAGGGATAAGCAAACAAGCAATTATGTAGGTTTCAAATATGCAGGTCTTTGAAACATAGCTGCAGTGCCAAATATCACTTAATATGATTACCCAGGGTGCCCCTCACACCAAAATAGCAAGTTCTGGATCAACGCCAAGACAGATCTTGACTTATCACATGCATTCTTCAATTCATTTACAGATGCGTTCTATGCTACACTCCCTGGGCCAAGCTCATGCATCTCTTCATCAGTAAAAGAATATTTTTTTTTCATTGAAACTAGCTTAAAACTCCATTAACCATCATTCTTTAATGGGCTTATCCTGGGAAAGTCTTGAAAATCCTTCTTCACCTTTGCCCATGTATCTGTAACAGATCTGTACACACAGCTTTGCTGTACTTATACAATGGTGTAAATTGCCATTTACATTAGCTTAATAACTACAGGAGGCGGTCTTCCAGCTTCTAAAAACTGGCGTGGCTGTATTGTCGTGAATATATAGGCACTACATGTTCCACCACAAATTTCAACACCTATACATATTTGGCAAAAACACTTGTGCAGACTGTGGTGAGACAGAGTATGAGGCTATGTTCCCTGTATGCATTTAAAAGGTTAATTTTCCAACTCTGACTAAAGTGTACCATTATCGGTCTAGTTACCTTTTTTTCTGTACTGACTACAAAGTGTCAGTTGTGCTTCCTGTGAAAGTAAAACGCTTCCTTGCCGATATACAGTAACTGAATGCACAGTATACATCCCAACAATGCATCTATAGGACTGCTTTCCTCACCCGTTTGTAATTGAACACTTTAACAAGCCTGCAAATGTATACCATCCACTAGACAATACATAACAACTAACACACGAGTAGCAGGAGACATATCATTCTTGTGAAGATTGTTTAAATGACCAAAATTACTATATCACATTAATTTTTTTTTAAAAGGTGATGCCACTTAACAATTCTCTGTATTGTAGATGAAGGTGGACTTGTGGTATTAAAGTATAACGGTCCATGAATCTATCTCAATCCAACAAAGGGGCCGTTAGTCATATCTTACCTCGATGGCGGTGCTATGAATATTCTCTTAGAAGTATTGTTCATTTAGTTACCTGGTTTTATTGTTCCTTCCCAGTACATTATTGCAGGTTCTCTTAGGCCTCCCTCGTATGTTGTACTTTTGCCACATTTTAAGAGTCCAGAGGTACCACCTCTTTCCTTGCGCATCGTTTCAGGCCTTAAATTGAGAAGAAAAAAACCCCCAAAAAAACAAAATGATCAAAACTGACTTTTGCCCATCTTTGAAATAACAGAGCTCAGTTAGCCATTCTCTCTACCATAGTTTACCTAACAAAGTCATGATATATATCTCTGAACTACAAGCAAATTGTCTTACACTGTGCTGCCCAATACGTTCAATCAGATTCTATTTTTCAAGCTTAACCCCTTCATGACTGAGCTAGTTTTTAGTTTCTGTTCCTAAATGACTGACACACTTTTTACATTTATATAACATATATTTACATAACATCAGTTTATATCAAGCAATCACTATGACTGCTTAATAAATTAACTTTTTAAAATTTTTAGTTATTATCAGGCTGCTCCAAGCTTAGGAACAGCTAATAATAACTTTAGAGACTGATCCTGACAGCATGTCAGAATCAGATCTCACTAAAGGTCTTTGATCTTTCCTAGACGATCAGAAATGATACATTTCACTCGAGATACATTTCATTCGCCACTGCTGGTCCCTGCAGCGATCGTCTATCCCGAAGTTTCTGGTTGCGGGGGTAGGAGATTGAGGAGTTATTGGCTCCTTTTGCCGTTAATCAACCTGTGGGGCGGAGAGGAGGGGTGTGGACTGTCTATGGACTGCGGGCGCGGTTGTGAACAAGCACGCACAAGTGCCTCCACAGCAGCCGCTGCTCCCCCCTGCTCCCTCCAGAGAGGATGCGGGGACCCACTAGACTAGAGAATGAGGAAT
>NW_017307017.1:769379-771195 GCF_000935625.1 Nanorana parkeri | reverse complement strand
GGCCTCCCAGTGATTTAAAAAAAACAATAAAAACTAAAGCTTTAAAATCACTTTAAGGCTTGTTCACACCGAAAGCGTGTGCATTCCAGAGCGGTAGCTGCTGGAACGCACCACGATTGCTAAGCCCTATTGTTTGCGTTTGCAGTGGAACGGAACGCTGGCAAAGTTTTGCCACGTGTCCTTTCGCACTGCTTCGTGGAAGCGGTGCCATTGAATTCAATGCACCGCCACACCCCCTCCCGCCCCAGAAGGCGGGGGAACTTTCTTAGTGATCGCGGTGCATTCCAGCAGCTACCGCTCTTGAACGCACACGCTTTCGGTGTGAACAAGCCCTCAAAGTGACACTAAAATCAGGAGTTAAATCATAAATATGCCCTCAAGTACCTTAGCCATTAACAATACTGGACTTTATTTGTGTATCGGCTGTAGATCCTCAAATCATCTCTGAATTGGTGCCGACACGGTCCTTCCGGGGGGTGGCTACTTTTTTTCCCCATGGTCCCTGTGTGTGTTGTAAAGTAGCCACACCTCCAAGCTTGATCCTGTGAGGGTGGGTGGCTACTTTTGTGATAGACTACAATCTCATGTTTAGTTTAATAATTTGTATTGAAGTTATTGTCCATCACAGGAGTGAACTTGGAGCGGTGGCTACTTTACAACACACACAGGGACCATCGGGAACAACAGTAGCCACCCTCTAGGAGGAAGAACAGTGTCAGCACCCATTCAGAGAGGATTTGAGCACCTACAGCTGAGTGATACACAAAGAGGGTAGTGTTGTCAATAGTTAAGGTATTTGAATGCATTTTTAAGATTTAACTCCTGAGTTTAGTGTCACTTTAATTATGTGCAATAGACAGCACAAACAATCCAGCCCTCACACATGCAAGGCCTCTTTTTAAAGTGTGAAGTTGGTTAAATTAATTAACCTTTATTCTCTTCCAATAAAGCATCCAAACAAACACAGGATAAATCCCATTTCTTATTGAATTCCATGTGGATGTCAGAAATGAACATAATTTAGTTTATGCTTTAGTAAATCAGGTCCACTGATATATGTGGCTCACAATCAATAAACAGGATTGTTTTATGTAAACCACAATAGAGTATGGCTTTTATGCACAAAAGTTCATCAGGCACACTGGTATACTGGTATCCATCAAATCCAATGGCTCTGCCATGTGAAAATCCTTGATTCAGGTGGCTGTTTCTAAAGTCACCACAATGAAAAGACACCATACATCACATTTGCAAACAAGTCGTCTTCTATACCAACATGTGTTACTCACCCATTGTCAGAGGTAAAGATGAAGAGTGTGTTGTTTTGAATTCCCAAATCCCACACCGTCTTTATCAGATCTCCTACTGTTCCATCAAATTCCAGCAATGCATCTCCATACTTTCCTCTTATAGATTGTCCTGTATAGCGAGCACTTGCAAACTGTGGATAATGAGTGTGCTGTGGAAAATAGAACAAAGTTCCAGTGCCTAGGCTGAAGAGCTCTTATCATGGAAAATATTACAGTCCTATTGTTGTCATGTTCACCCAGTGGGTGTAAAAGTACATTTATCTAACAGACAAGAATATTTGTTCATAAACAAAAATATGCAAGGCGAAGAATGTAATTTGAAAAAAAGAAAAAACATGCAATCAAACTTAAAAGAGGCTTTAATATGTCGAGCGAACATTTTGGTTTTGTCCCATTAGCATCCTGCCATGCCTATTCATGTTTCTGGGTCTCTACATTTGTGTGTCAATTATTTGCCACAATAGGAAACCCGACAGACAGTCTGTGTAAGCACATAAAATTATAAT
>NW_017307017.1:766911-768138 GCF_000935625.1 Nanorana parkeri | reverse complement strand
CTGCTGCTCCGGTGGGCGGCGCTCCGAGCGGGGTCATCTGGCAGTCTCCGGCCACCTAAATTAGTACCCGGAGACTGCCAGATGACCCCGCTCGGAGCGCCGCACACCGGAGCAGCAGTGACGCGACGCTCGGCGAGGTAAGTAAGAAGACACCTGGCGCTGACTCGAGTATAAGCCGAGGGGGGCACTTTTCAGCCAAAAAAATGGGCTGAAAATCTCAGCTTATACTCGAGTATATACGGTAATAGATAAACAGAGTGGACATAATTTTACAAGGAGCAAATAGTTGTCTCCCATTCAACTGTTCAGTATCTTACAATATTACATAGAGAACTACTGACTAATGACCTCACCATCCCTACGGTACCTCTCATTTCGTTCTGGTAAATTTCGGCAGCTAATAGAAAAAGGAAGTCAAAGAAGTCATATATTCAAAACATATGTAGGCAAGAATAAAACCATGCAAAAAAAAAAGGCTGCGTATTCTGACTCCGATCGTTGTGATAGCGAAATATATCCCTTGCTGAGACCTCTATGCCTGGCCTGTATAAGCAGATATACTCACTGCGGACAATCCTCGTCAGATAGCTGAACTCGTCAATACCGATTCATTCAAAAGAGGTGTTTATTCTTTAACATCAGGGTTACAGCAGATGATAGGAACAGCAGTTGAACGGTTATAGTATTGTGCGGTCAGAAAATGATGCCTTTCCTACGTACTGTGCAGATTACCTGTGTGTCCTTGTTACATGTGGCTTTTAACTGAGGCCATGACACAGGAAGTACTGCACACAGGAAGAAGGGTGGGGCTACATACAGAGAGGAAATACATCGTAGACATCACAAAGAATCACAGAAAAAGAATCACAGAAAAACATGTACATTACAACAAAAGGCCACTAGATGGCAGCATAGGATAACACATGAATTTAGCTATGAGAAAATAGTTAGGCAAATCACACTATATAAATTCTAACCTATATGACAATGCTAATATTAACTGAGGCTATGCATCTCATATTCTATGCCCCTATTGGGGCGGCACACTGCGTCTAATCTGGTCCCTGGGCAGCTTAAGGTGGCCATACACTATGAATTTCAGGCACTTCTTGATGAGCTGGCTGGAATTCGCACAGTGGGTCCCGCTGTCAGCACCATTTCGGCCGGCATCCCTCGATCAGTTGATTGCAGGAGCCGTTCGAACGAACAAAGCCAGCAGCTCAAAGG
>NW_017307017.1:730772-766671 GCF_000935625.1 Nanorana parkeri | reverse complement strand
AAAGGGGGGGGTGACCCATGCCCCCCCCCCCCGTACACCCCTGCATCTGTTCCAGATCAATTAATTGATAACGAGACAACTATTCTCTTTATTCATTATAATCGATAACTTAAATTAGTTGATTTAGCCCTAGTGCTGCTGCAGGTCAGTCCAAGTTACTCAGCCTAGCGGGTGCAAGCGAAGCTCGCTTCTGGGAGAAATTTAACAAGTAGTAAAGAACAGAGGCAGGCTGAATGTATATGTGGCTTCTTTGTATTCAATATAAAATTGGCACATCCAGGAAACATCAAGACAAGCTCCGCTAACGCATTTCACTCAAGGTGACAAATGGATAACAATGTTAAAAAATAAATTTCTGGTTTTACACATACCATGTATTAATTTTACAAACACTAATGCTTTTTAAACACCTTATGGCTTTTCTGCACACAGTGAATGCGCCGAAAAAAAGGCACAATGCTACCTGCTGCTGGGAGAAATTTGTTTGTAAACAAACTTCTGTGATTGTTATAATTGACTGTCACGGTGATCACATGATCAGGAAACGTGTTAATCATTAGTCGGAAACCTGCCACGTTTCCAGCCAAACTGGGATAACACCCATTTTATATTTGTTACATGTTTCTCATTCACATGATACAACTTAAAAAAACGAAATAGCCGCTTGCGCGTAACATGACCAATTCTGAAAGAAGAATTTTCCTCTGGAATGCAAGGGGGGTTAGGTAGGTTATTATTAACATAATTAACCCTGTCTGTACTGTGCTGGCAGATCTCATTATCAGTTGTAAACTAGATTTGATCAATGTCTGTCCTAACAAATGTCTGATCAATGTCTGTCCTAACAAAAAGGTTAAAGATCTAGAAGCATTGTATGTTAATGAGTGGAAGCTTAGTCTGTCCCTAGTCTTTCTATGGGGAAAGCCAGAGTTTCTTGTAACTTAGAAATGGAGAGAGATGCTTGCTACATGGAAACATCTAAAAAGGTGAGAAGTATTCTTTAAAAAAATATTTTTAGGTTTGCTGTACAAATAGGAACACAAACAAAAAGTGGTGTGTTCTCAAATTTGACTGTAAATCTCAAAATACACTTTAAAGTGACACTAAACTCAGGAGTTACATCTTAAAAATGCATTCAAGTACCCTAAAGGAGAACTATGTGGTTAGGGCTTTTCCCCATAGTTCTCCTAAGGGTAACGGGAGGACACAAACTAGCCTATCTAGAGGCAGAGCCAGCTGTACCCGCCCCCGTCCGTTCCACCAGTCAGCGCTGGAGGATCGGAGCGGAGAGAGGGGAATCCAGTCCCTCCCGTCATGGCTCTCTGCCGTGACAGGATTGAGAAGTGAGCGAACACCGGTTTTGTGTTCGCTCACTTCCTGATCTACTGAGCCGACCTGTGACAGTCTCATTGTCACAGGTTGGCCAGAACTATGAGGATGAGTGAAAAGCACTCACTTCATAGTTCTCCTTTAACCATTACCATAAATGTATCTTATTTGTGTATCACTCGGCTGTAGATCATCAAATCATCTCTGAATTGGTGCTGACACTGTCCTTCCTTCTGCGGGGTGGCTACTTTTGTTCCCCATGGCCCTTGTACGTGTTGTAAAGTAGCCACCGCTCCAAGCTCATTCCTGTGATGGACTGCAATCTCAATACAAATTAGTAAATTAAACGTGATATTGCAGTCTATCACAAAAGTAGCCACCCACCCTCCTAAAAACCGTAATATACAGATTAAGGCATCAGTAGGTTAAAGAGATGTGGTATAGTACTGCGGTCCTAAAATGTCATGAATGACCTACGCAGATTCAGAAAACAATAGAGTTAGTTAGCCCTCATTTAAGTGACCCTGTCACCTGACCAACTGTTTAAATAAAAAGGCACATTCACAGGTGAATAAAAAGTTACTGATGGAAAGGAAGAACACTGCAAGTACACTTTTTTGTGCTTTTATCTGCAATTTTTTCAAGTTTGTGATAGGATCTCTATTGAAATAACAAGGTAAGACATGTAAATCATCCCTTTATTTCCCTGAGGCCAAATGTGCATGTCCATCCCCAGGTATATACTAAAGAGAACTGCCTGAAAATTACATGAACAAATTAAATTAACATTTACAAAAGCCACTGCTCCAACTTGCTTACAGTGGACACAAACATACTTTCTGGATCCCTTTCTGTGCCAGGAAAGGACACCGTCTATTGATCTTGTGTTAATTCAGGACTCTCCCCAGTGTGAAAACAGCATTAAATGTCTCTTGCTTATGGTACTCTAGAAATAATGGATAGCCAATTGAAATGGTGACTCACATGTGCGGCATAGTAGAGAAAGAAGGGTTTATTCTCTTCAACTGCTTTCTGCATAAATGATTTACTGAACTCCTCATACAGAGGGACAAGTTCAGTAAAGTTTACTGGTTGCTGCAGGATCTCCTCATCAATAAACACGGGCAAAAGAGTTTCACCAAAGTCACATGTTCCATAGCAACGGATGTCTGGAGGAAAGCATATTAAGTTCTGACAGGGGCCCTGCAAAAACAGAAACCTAATTATGGTCACATATAAAGAATAAGACCGATAGTAAACCTCTGCAGCAAATTACTTTTATATATCAATGTTTTACATCATCTAAAAGATAATTTAGAGGCCGAGTCATGGTTTATTAGGTCTCTGTAAACACCAAGGGAAGCTTTGCCAACTGGAGGGTATGACTCCACCTAAGTTGACTATGGGGTTTCAATCCTACTGCTACCACTTGAAAAACAATAATCCTTCTGCTGCATACTCTATTTTATGTGATATCAAACATCATGAAACTCCTGGTAAGGGTCTAAGCCGGGGGTAGTGAATTAAAATACAAGGATGTCCGGTAAATACAACTTTCATCGAGCAGAGTTCCTAATCGCGGTCCAGGCGGAACTGTCACTCAGTCCGTGTCCGTACCACGGTCTGCCATTTAGGCTGCATTCACACCAGCAGCTGCACTGGACAGCTACTGGTGTGTGTTCCCGGTGCATCACCCATTTACATACACATGCATGCCTTACACACATGTGTTCATTACAATCAGATGGCAGGGGCAGCAGGCTTGGTTTTTAATTATTTTATTACTTTTTACCACCTTTAATTTTTTTTTAATTAATATTCAATGTATCACCTTTTTACATTTTTTTATCACCTTTTTTTAATCTTAACTTTTGCTATCACAAAGAGGCTAACAAGCCCCTGTGTGACAGCATTTGGTGGTGACAGGTTCTCTTTATGGAGACATCGGGGGTATATTAGACAACTGATGTCTCTCCTGCCATTCCAATACAGATCATCAAGCAAAAGAATGTGCTTGATGAACTGTATACCCGGCACTTCGGCCGGTTCTTGACGGCTGATGCATGAAGCGATGGGAGCAGTGCTTCATGCGTCAGTGACCACAGAGCAGATCGGGGAACGGATGCTCCCTGGTCTTGGAGGCCGGTGTATCCACTGCCAGCCAGCCATGACCCAGCGCGGGTTGGCGATCACAGTATGGACAGAACCTGCCACTTGGTCCATGTCCAGACATTGTCCATGTCGGTCATTTAGTGACCGCTGGTCCAAGCCAGGCAAGGGGACAGGCCAAGGTACTCCAGAATGCAGAACCTTCACTGAAATAGCTTACAAGCCTGTGATGAGAGAAATATGGAGGATGTCTTTGGAGATCCCTCTTCTGGAAATGCTAGCCACAGTACTTGACCAAGCCAACAGAGTTCTGACTTTTATCCAACTTATCTGATCTGCATATTTGTTTGAGCTTAGCACCTCAAAAATGAAAGCTAGTAGGTTACAATAACGATCTGTCAACTAGCATTTGACAGATTGCTAATCAAATGCTAGCAATTTGACTATCAAATTGCTAGTCAAATTGTAAAGAACCAAACTGCACAGCGCCACAAGCACTCCCAGTCATATTCAGTATTAAATAATAAGAGTTTGAAACCGCATTTAAGCAGACCATTAGCACTTTGTAAAATTGTCATAGCATAGCAGGTTCCCCCTATCAAGTCTTGCTTTTTAACAGAAATGCTCACCATTAATGAACGTAAGCAGTTAGTGATTAGCAAACCTTTACAACCCTAGTTAGCCGATTACTAAGTCCCGTGTGAACATCACTGACTAAGTGGGTTACAAATAACATGTATATCACCTTTCCAAAGGCTGTATACCTGATCATGGGAATAGGGAACTCCCAAGAAGTGCTGAAACCCTTGTCGAGTGGGCAGGAACGTCCCATTCAGCCCGAGGCCCAAGTGCCATTTGCCTGCCATGGCTGTGACATAACCACGTGACTGCAGTACCTCAGCAATGGTAACCTCACTTAGAGGCAAACCTCCAACTGAGCTGGGGTAGAACACACCAGGGTACACTCCAGAGCGAGTTTGGAAGCGACCTGTTAGGAGACTGGCCCTGAATGACAGGGAGAAGAACATTAACAGAGAAGAATGAAGAGGATGGAAACGTAGCAAATTGAGAACTCATACTGAAGTGTCTGGAAGAAAAGCCTGCAACCTTTCCTCCTCTAAGCTGACCTGAAAAGAGAATATACAGCATTGATTTGTTACGCTGTTCTTTTATCAGATATCTCAAGGAACAAGTGTAAAATATAGCTTTTTGAATATACACCAGAAAAGACATGTTTAAACTGAAAACTAGGGCAGCTAGATTCAGCCTACTATCTAAAGCAAGGGTGGACACATTCATCTGGAATTCAGAAGCCAAGATATCCAATCCCGGAGTCAGCAAGATTTTTATTTTTTAGGAGCCAGCTCCACTGGCAACAACTAAAGTGAACCTTAAGGCCTCATTCACACACAACGCATGAGCAAAATTGTATATTGCGTATATACGCGTATATGCGTGCACTATTTGCAATCCCACAATGTATCTTTTGTAATAGAAATGTTAATGAACTGTATGCGCGAACGTGCGTATATATGCGTGTAAATACTCAGGAATACGCAGCCCGGATGCATCTCGGTTCCATTCTGTTTTTGCGCATTTTTACGCTACGCAAATATACGGCTCTATAAGCAGCTATGTGTATGGAGCCATTTATTTGCATATGCTGCATATTGTACTATACGTGTGTACGCGCATATATGCGCGGCAGTGTGAATGAGGCCTAAAAGTTAGATGCCAGTTGTCATTTTTAGGAAGCATTGGCTACCAGGCTCCTGGGATTTGTCTAGCCCTGATCTAAGGCAAATGTGAAGAGCAAGACAACACTATCTGGCTATAAATTATACCCCCCACCATTTGTACATTTTAAATGTAGGTAGGTGAAAGCTAAAACATTTCGGTGCTAGAATAATGAGGTTAAGGACACCTCCCTGCCAAGTCCAATATGTTCTCAGTCTTTTGGAATCTTGCAAAGCGGCATAGACCATCTCATGGTGCAAAGAAGAGTTTTTACATACTATTTGCCATAGGCACCCAGCAGCATCATTTTACATAATTAAAAAGAACTATGAGGTGAGTGCTTTTCACTCACCTCATAGTTCTAGCCGACCTATGACAATAAAACTGTCACAGGTCGGCTCAGTAGATCGGGAAGTGAGCGAACACATACCGGCGTTCGCTCACTTCTCAATCCTGTCACGGCAAAGAGCCGTGACGGGAGGGACTGGATTCCCCCCTCCCAGCGCTGACTGGCGGAACAGACGGGGAAGGGGGCGGGTACAGGTGGCTCTGCCTCTAGATAGGCAGGGCCAGCTGTCACTCATGCATTGTATGGTCAGCTTTAGTCTGCTTCATCAGAAAGTATCTAAAAATGATGTAACAATCGTCATATTAAAATACATTTTTTATTACACAAATGAGTGCATATTTCCATGAATATGTCACTTATAAATCATAGAGATATATATATATATATATATCTATAGAGCCACAAAACTACAGAGGTGCTGACTTTCAAGCAACGCCGAGAGACAGAAAGACAGTGGGGGGAATTGATCAAAACTGGAGCAGTTGCCTATAGTAACCAATCAGCTTCTCTCTTCAGTTAAGCTTTGAAAAACAAAAGCTAGGAGCCGATTTAGATGCCATGGGCAACTGCCCTAAATTCTATCTGCTCCAGATTCCCCCCAATGATTTATGCATATGTGAATTCTGCAACAACAACGTTCTAGAGCAGGGATGGGCAGCTCCAGCCTTCCAGCTGTGCTTTAACTACTACAAAACTCCTCTGGGAGTCATGTCTGTAACTGTCAGTGTTGCAATGACTCATGGGACTTGTATTTCCCCAACAGCTGGAGAGCCAGGGTTTAAGCATGCTACAAAGTTCTGATGAGGCTAAGTGTGAATGAATGCCCGGTGCAGCGGTTATAACATACACATATGATATAGATTACCTGGAAGGTGAGCACACTGCCCCTGTGGCGTAGAAGTTTGTAAAGCGTAGTCCTCTGGCAGCCATAGAGTCCAGATTGGGGGTGTGGGAAGTGGGGTGCCCATAGACACCCAGGTCTCCATAGCCCATATCATCAGCAAATATCAGGATGATGTTTGGGGTTCCAGTAGATGCATCAGCAGAGCTGAGCAGGAAGCCTGCTATGAGAAGTATCCAGGGGTACATGTTAAGAGCTCTTCTTCCTTCTGTTAGAGTTCTCTTACCATGCCTGCACAAACATCAGAGATATCACGAGCTCTCCTCTGCAGATAAGTGCTGCAAAGTGCAAGAATTATCAGAGGTTAGACCAGACACGAGGAAGCGTTCCAGCCACGATCAGAAGGGAGGAGGTACTCACTACTACACAGCACAGGAACAGTTAATGAAAAAGTGCCAGTACTGCAGAGAGGTGGCAGTATTATAACGGTACATGGCTGCTTACATTTAAAGGGCCCTGTGTTAGCCTCATTCTATAGACCGCTGTCGGATTCAGCGATCATACACAAGCAGCGATCCAGCACCGTGCCATTTAAATCCCCGCACAGAGAGAGTGATCGGGTCACGTGACAAGGAGGGGAAGGCGGGAAGGTTGGAGATGACAGTCACACACAGGAGTCTGACAGGAGGGTAGAGCACTGTGTAGGCGCGCTGTGTACAGTGCTCCGCTGTCACTCAGCTAGACACACATCCCCGTCACATGTTCTGTGTCAAGTTATTACATGCAATCATAGTATACACTTTAGTATATTTTTTTTCTTCTCCTACCTTGGTTAACAAGCGCTGCTCAACAACTGTCATGTCACCCTAGCAATCCTCAGCAAGTCCATAGAGAACAGGGCTGGGCAAACTCTGGCCCTCTAGCTGTTGTGGAACTACAAATCCCATGAAGCATTGCAAGATTTTCACAGCCATTGGCATGACTCCTAAAGACAGATGCATGATGGGATTTGTAATTTCACAACAGCTGGATGACTGGAATTTGCCCACCCATAATATAGACAGTGCGCTCATCCTAGTTAGGGATGGTCCGCCGGTTCGATTCGAACACGAGTTCGAATCGAACATTGGCTGTTCAAGCGCACACCGAACTTTATGGGATGTTTGCGGTCTGTTCGACGTTCCATACTATAAAGAGCCCTTTGAAGCTCTAATTGGTTAAAGAGTTGCACTTGACCACAGGTCAGGTGCAAGACTTTGCCCAATCAGGGCTCAGTACTCATTTGGTGCCATGATTGGGCAAAGTCATAATGACTCTGCCCAATCATGTCTCGCCTATCAGATGCCGGCAAACGACACAATTGGGCAGGGCTTGCTGGCACCACCAGCTCCGCCCAATTGTTTATGTTTTCTGGCAACTGTCAAAATTATGCGGCGGGGAGCGGACTGGACGGCGGCCGGCGTTTTTAAAATTTGTTATTATTATTTCTATTTATTTTTTTCGCGCCGTCGTCGTGGACAATGCTGGATGCCGTGATTGACCATGGACTACATCGGTGGATCCATTTTTGGGTTCTTTTTTAATAAAAGACTTGTCAAAAACATGTCTTTTTTTTTTTTCAATTAAAGGATTTTATCAAAAGTCTGGACTATTTACTAGCTATTGGATTCAACCCTTCAGTGACTCATTCACAAGGGAGGGGGGTGGCATCTGGGTGCCCCCTTAATTAAAGCAGTACCCCGATGCAAATAAGCCCCCTTGCCCGCAGACCCCCACAACCACCGGGTCACGGTTGTGCGGACGAGGCCCTTGTCCCCATCGGCACTGGGACACCCTCCCAGTGCCGAGGGCATGTGGCCTGGGCCTGGCTCGCTTTCCACCCCCCTTTTCGGCCCTGCCAGGCCTATGCTCGGATCAAGGGTCTGGTATGGAATTTTAGGGGGGGACCCACGTTTTCCCCCCTCATTTTTGGGGGTGGGGTTCCTCCTTAAAATTCCTACCAGACCTTAAAGGAGAACTATGGGGTTAAGGCTCTTCCCCATAGTTCTCCTTAGGGTAACGGGAGGACACAAACTAGCGTCCTCCCGTCACCCTAGGCTCAGTAGTATACTGAGACGCCGCAGTATAGGGACCCTATGTAACAAAAACACACAAAAAAGTGTGTGGGGTTCCCCCTTAAAGTCATACCATGTACAAAAAACTAAACAAAAAGTGTGCAGGGTTCCCCCTAAAAGTCATACCAGGTCCTTAAGGTGTGGTAGGAAAATTTAGGAGGGACCCCATGTAGCAAAAAAAAGTGTGTGGGGTTCCCCCTTAAAGTCATACCAGGCCCTTAAGGTCTGGTAGGAATATTTAAGAGGGACCCCATGTAACAAAAACACAAAAAAAGTGTGTGGGGTTCCCCCTTAAAGTCATACCAGGCCCTTAACCCTTTCGCTGCCAAGCCCTCCGGAACATTTTTCAAATCAGCTGGCCAAGCCATTTTTGAATTTTCTGCAATTTTTTCCTATTGATTTGATTTTCAACTGCTGCGTTGCTAGCGTATGACAGCTATTAATTTAAAGGGGACAGTCTGCTGAACAGTTATACTATAAGCTGATGGTCGCTAAAGCGACCATCAGCTTATAGTAGAACTGTAAATGCCAGGTCCGTATGGCATACTGACCTGGCCAGCTGGAAGCACTTTTGTAGGTCCGTATGCCATACGTCCTTGGCAGCGAAAGGGTTAAAGGAGAACTATGAGGTGAGTGCTTTTCACTCACCTCATAGTTCTAGCCGACCTGTGACAATGAGACTGTTTTCCGATCCAATGCTCCTCAACAGGAGAAGAAGAGTTCATACCGCCATATCACCCAGGGTCTCGGCTCAATTAGGAGTATCTTCCAGGGCTGTAGACAACTCATCAGCGCCTCCATAACCAAGACCTTTAGAGTCACTTACTAAATATCACCATTCCAGGCCCAATGCAACCTGCACTGTCTCCAATTCCCCAGAGGGGTGAATCTGGACCTCTAAGCCCTCCACAATCGCACAGATAGTAGAGAGCTTAGTGATCACTTAGTGTTTATATATGATTGAGGACATGGTATGTTGACTAAATCCTCAGTTATGAAAGAATGGGAAGTGATCTACATCACCTCCCATTCATTCATGATTGTGGTTATAGTAAACATACCATGTCCTCATGTTATGAATGAACAGGAGAACAGGAACACTCATAGAGGATTCCTGTTCATTTATAACTGGAGCTGCAGACTCTGTCCTCAATCTCTTTTTCTATTTTAAAAGGGAAATATAAGGGGTCTTTTTAGACCCCCAATATTTCCAAGAAGCCCCTAAAAGTAAAGTAAACAATATTTAATAAAAAATGAATAAATAAATAAAAATTAAAATGTTTATTAAAAATAAATTATTTGAAAAAGTAAAAAAAAAAAAAAAATTCGGCTTCGGCCTGACATTTTTTTTATTTTGGTTTCGTTTAGAGTTTGAAATTTTCATTTTGGTGCACCTCTAATATTTTTACATTAGTCTGATACACATCCATTATCACTTCAGCACCCATTTCATCATCCAAGGGGTATCCGGTAAGGAGTGCGGCAGCTTTCCTATATGAATCTGTATTATTCACAAACACTCAGCTGATTGCTCAGTGCTTGTAAGCCGCTCTCTATCCTGACAGCTGTCTCCGCCCACACACCGCACTCCTCATGTGTCACAGGATGCTAAGGGGGGCGGTGCGGGAGGAGAGCTTTGCCTCCTGTGACACCGCTGACAGCTGTTTCCACCCACATACCGCTCTCGTGATCTGTCACAGGAGGCTGAGCGGGGCGGTGCGGGAGGAGAGCTCGGCATCCTCTGACAACACTGACAGCACTCTCCTCCCCTCTTCGCTCGGCCTCCTGACAGTTTCTCTCCTCTCCGCTGTGTCAGAGGGGACACAAAGCAGCGCCCAGAGGGGAGGAGAGAGCATAGGGATACACCGCATATTGGCCACAAATTGTACTTTCGGCATTTTGCATTTAGGTGGCTGCAAATTTTGGTGCATCACTACTGTTAAGTTCAGATTTATGTGCCAATAAATATCATTGTTTTATCAAAATGTCTTCATTGTATGCTCTGAGATTCCCTGAACTCAGGACACACAAAGAAAATAAGTTTGCTCCCCATCACAGCAAGCTTCCCCCACCATATACCCTCCAATGTGCGCTTCCCTGAAGCCCCGTTCACATTGAGCGATTTATCGCGCGGTAATTCCCGCGATATCGCGGCAAATTACCGCGCGATATCGCGCTCCAATGCATTTCAATGGGGCAAAGGGTCCTGCTGTCGCGGGTCGTGTGTCGCTACAGCAGGACCCTTTTTGGAGCCGATTTAGCCGCGATTCAAGCTTGCTCAATGCAAGCTTGAACGCGATATCGCGCGGCAAATCTCGCGATATCGCGCGGCAAATCTCGCGATATCGCGCAATATGCAAATCGCACAGTGGGAACAGGGCCTAAGGCTAGGTATACATGGTTAGAATTTCATTTGACTAAATAGTTAATCGTTTCTAATAGTTCATGGGATCAAATGGACGATCGATTTAGACTAGGGGTAAGCAAACTCCAGCTGTGGTGAAACTACAAACCTCGTCATGCATTAACCTCTGGAAGGCATGTGTGTGGCTGTCAGAGTCTTGCAATGCCTAATAGGATTTGTGGTTGCACCACAGCTGGAGGGCCAGACTTTGTTTACCCCTGATTTAGACAAGACGAACAAATCTGTGAATGGGGTTTTTGTTCGGGGAGCTCCTTTCATTCCAAAACTAAATGTTAAAACCAACAAAATTTGATACAACATTCAAGTCTCTGATGACCATGGCTGTTGCCTCAGGCGGCATCTCTTAGGGTTACTGGGGGCGCAGGAGGCAAAGTGGCATGTTTGTAGTGTGCCTGCCGGCCTCCTAGCAGCCAGAGCGTCCCAGGTTGCTAAGAGCCAGGTGAGGAGATGTGTAAGGGCAATACACATCCACTCAGCTCTTACCAACCTGGGATGCTCTGGTCGGCTTTTTGCCCATCTCCTGGCAACCAATGACATCACTGGTTGTCATGAGCTTTGCAGGACGTCTGCCAGAGTGGCAACGTCACTCCCTTATGCCTGGGTGGCGGCGTTACTCGCCACCAGCAACCTCGCCCTCTGTCTCAGACGGCAAAATGGATCGGGACACCCCTGCTGATGACTTATATGTTCTGACAAGATTTTATGTATGAGAGTTTGTCTAAAAATCTACCCGTGCATGGCCAGCTTTACCATTAAGAATGTAGTGAAGTACTACTATCTGAGTTACCTCAGATTTTCAATTTTTGACTTGTACAAAATCATATAAAAATGGAATAAAAGAAATCGTTATGGGCAATATGTTCTTTACAAAAACTCTACATGAGGCCCAATGTATAATGGCTGCTGGCTATAACTGAAGTAGCATCTTGATATGGCCATATCCTGTCAGCCGAGCACACCATATACGCGGTATTGTAGTCTGTGAAGACATGGAAATGGCTCTGGCCATCAGTAGAGCAGGTTGTCATAGCTCATTCTAATTTGTCTCCTGTTGACGTTCTTTCCTAATTACGACTGACTCCTTTGCCTTGGCTCACCCCCTCCACTCATTGAATGTACTTTTATTTGTGGCCTGTGTAAAACAGTTGTAAAGCTCACCCCCCTGGGAGTAGTTATTGAAGTGCTGGTAGCAGAAGTTTTACACGCGTGATCAATGTGTGCAATTAAACCTCAGCAGGAGCAGTATGTGGAACATTGGCAGTGGGGGGAGGGTGGTACGCTTTGCTCTCCTCAGCTTTATTATGTCAGGGCCCAGGGTATATCCCTTTGCTATTCTGTTGGATAAGCTAAAATGTTAAACATTTTCCAGTGTTTTATTATGTGCACAAAATATCTTTTCCAATGTCAAAGGACTAGCATAGGCACAGCATTGTGGGACATGTAGTTTCTTCCTACACATACATATTTGTACTTTATCTGTATCTGGAGATTCAGTTTATTTCTAGACACAAATTTTGGAGTCTTTGGTTTCTAGAGCCAGATAGTATTCCTTGTGAAATATTTTTATATGTTGAAGAAATGTGACTGCTGGATTTGGGCTTTGTTTTTATGGTTTTTATTGACCACATAACTATGACATGTCTCTGGCAAAAATGTTTGTTTCCGCCTCAGCTTCCCCTCTTTTGTGAATGAAGGCAGCAATGGGAATCCAGTAGTGGGCTGATTACACAATGATGTTATTATTTTCTTCCCTCTTGTTCATTGTTTTATGACTTTACATGGTGTTTTGATAGTCATTACATATTCTGGTTTATTTATACAGTATTTTTTGCTTTGTCTCACTGAGCAGTGTTAATTTTGACAGAAAATTTCAATTTCACTGTATGCTGCACATTGTGAAGTTGCAAAATATTTCTGTCTGAGCACAGCTATAGGTAACAAGACGAATTGTCATGTGAGCTGGAGAGCCAGTCTCCATTCTTGTTTCATATTAGAGATTATTATTACAGGTATTTATTTCTGACAATTTACATAGTGCACGTTCACATCAGTCCCTGCCCTTAAAGAGCTTACAATCTAAGGCTCCTTTCTCACATGCATACATACGAGGGCCAATTTAGACAGGAGCCAATTAACCTACCAGCATGTAGAACATGCAAACTCCTTGTAGACTCCATGCAAACTCCTTGCAGGATTCAAACCAGCGACCCCCAGTGCTACAAGGCGGAAGCGCTAATCACTATACCACTGTGCATTTTTTCAAGATGAAGACCAAGTACAAGTACTTTCCCTCTGGCAGGGGCGGACTGACAACACATGGGGCCCCCGGGCAATATAAGATTATGGGGCCCCTTGTGCTCCGCCCATATACAAGTCCCACCCACCCACAAACTCCACCCACATATACATTGTTGTGTTACAGAATTAGTTCAAGATAACAGGTCTATTCACTAAAAGTTGAACTTAATTGCAGGGGAATTGGTAGAAGAATTATAAATCTAGACCAATATAGGCGAGTTGGAAAGTGAGCTATTTTGACCTAGATTCTTCACTTCTGCCAATTATCCTGGGTACATTTCCAGAGAACTGGTAGGAGAATTGACAGGGGAACTGAATAATCTAGACCTTAGATCAGAACCAATGCACAGCAGATCACAAACCAGAACCATTAAGCGGGTACTATTGGGGGGGGCAGCAGGGCCAGCGCAAGGATTTTTGCCCTACATCGGAATGACACTAAACTCAGGAGATAAACCTTAAAAATACATTCAAGTACCTTAACTATTAACAATAATGTATCTTATTTGTGTATCACTCGACTGTAGATCCTCAAATCATCTCTGAATTGGTGCTGAGACTGTTCTTCCTTCTGGAGGGGGGCTACTTTTGTTCCCCATGGTCCGTGTGTGTGTTGTAAAGTAGTCACCGCTCCAAGCTCACTCCCAGGATGGACTACAATCTCCATACAAATTAGCAAACTGAATGTGAGATTGTAGTCCATCACAGGAGTGAGCTTGGAGCGGTGGCTACATTACAACGCACACAGGGACTATGGGGAACAAAAGTAGCCACCCACCAGAAGGAAGGACAGTGTCAGAGATGATTTGAGGATCTACAGCCGAGTGATACACAAAGAAGATACATTATTGTTAATAGTTAAGGTACTTGAATGTAAGTTGGTTTCAATTTGCAATAGCCAATAGCAAGCTGGCTATTGCCCCCTCCCTCTGCTGCTGTCAGTCAGCAGACGAGGACCTGATGGAGAACTTCAGGTCCACCTCTGCTGATTGACAGCAGCAGTGGGCAGGTGCAATAGCTAGTCTGCCATTGGCTATTGCAAACTGAAAGAGCCAGTAGCAATCTAGCTATTCATTCCTATGCCGTTTTTTTTCTTTTTTCTAAATGACGGCGGCCCCGATGTCGAGAAATAAACAGATAGCAGGGAAAGGTTTACTCTGCTAGGTAAAGCAGAGTAAACTTTTCCAGGAGAAAATGTTTCTCTCCTGAGTATCAGGGAGCCGCTATCGTATAGCGGGATACTCCCGAGAAACATCCGGGAGAGTTGAGATGTCTGCTATTGCCATATGAAATGCTTCCCCAACTGTAAAACACTCACCGTCACAAACACCTTCATTGTTCCAGTTTAACCTCCTGTGAACTTGCTGCTACCTACACCTCTACATAACCCTCCCAACCACTCCTTACATCTCCACTGCCTCCAGTTCATTTGAGATCTTACCTCCTTGCCTTAACATTCTACAGCCCTTTTCTGCTACAGTACCACCTCTTCTAGTGGTGGACCTAAGTAATAAATGACCCAGCAATACTTTAAACAGTAATAGCGTCAATGTATAAAGTTCTGCTGGTATTTGTAGTCCTCTATAGAGGGTGCAATTCTGCAATGCTGCAATGCAGAATGGCACCTGCTATAGAGGACTACAAATACCAGCAGTATTTTATACAGAACTGAAGCCCCGCAGAGAGCGGACCCCTCGGCCGAGGACCGCCAGGACCGTTTTTTTAGGAGGAGGAGGAGGAGAGCGAGGGTTTCTCCTAATTCCATCAAGGAGGAAGCCACGCAGAGAGCGGACCCCTCGGCCGAGGACCGCCAGCCCGCTGCAGAGCCCGATACCGCTGCCCCGCAGAGGGGTAAGCGCGGGGCGATTGCACGGGGCGCAAGGACCATTCTGCGCAGAATCTTTCCTTTTCTAAGGAAAGAAAAGGAGGAAGGTAAATATTATGATCATGAGATAGACGACACTATCATGTCCACCTCTGCAAATCACACCTAGCAGTAGGAGAGGATTGGACCACGTCAGCCATTGATCCTGTCAGAAAGTTAGGAGTTGATGTGATCCCTTCAATTGGAGAACTTTTATTTATTAGCTGAAAATATCCAAAAAACGCTCCTTGCCCCTGTGTATTGGCTTTGTGCATTGAGCCTATAGAATGTTACCCATGTCACCAAGCTGTAACAAGGCTTCACAGGGTGTAAACTTTGATGATTTATTGTCTACGTATTACTGATCCAAATCATTAATTCATTTGATTGGACTGGATGGTCATGTGACTTTTAAATCCACATCCATTGCCCTGTCATTTGGTAGTTGAAGCCCGGCTCTGGCTTGTAAAATCACAGCACTGGAGCAGCTTGTGCACGGCAACCAATCAGCTTCTCTCTTCAGTTTGTTCAGTTATGATTTGGAAATCAGAGAGAGAAGCTGATTGGTTGCCATGCACAGCTGCTTCAGATTTTGTCTGCTTCAGTTTTGATAAATCCCCTTCATTGAATTTGTTTCCCCGGATCAGAGGAAGCCATTTTTCTTTGGCTTGCCATTGCTCCCCATTTTTTGGATAACACGATATTCTCATAGGAGGAGAGGTAAGGGTTCCTTTAAATCCATCACAAGCGGATTCTCGACAGGGAAGCCCATTGCACGGCCTGTTACTAACGACCCTCACAAAATGGTGGGCATGGGGCAATTGCATTGAGCATTGGGGCAATTCTAGACAGAATTTGCCCCTGTTTCCTCAAAATAAGAAGGAGATGCATCTTTGTATATATAATATATGAAACTACAAACCTGTTTGTACAGGAATACACATCGCTAGGACTGCGTACATCACACAGATGGCATTGACTTACATGGAAGAAAGAGAATACGTTTCAATGTCCACTGATTCCTTGTACTATAGAAAATGTTAATATTATTTGTTTTTTCTCCCCCAAGGACCAGTCGCTGACCCATCTCAGAGTGCCATCGAGATAGGTTCCTTGGCTTCAGCCAAGAGGCCAGCTGCACCGGCACCATCAGTGCCAATGAGCCCTTCACATCGGCTGCAGCCATCTTTGGCAGCGACAAGACTCCGTTGCCTTCCTCCGGCACCGAGGAGTCCGTGTCATCAGCTTCATCTAGCGAGACATCATCCCCATCCCCCAGCTCCTCCTGCAGACTGAGCTTGGAGAGCTTTAACTTCCATCGTGTTCTTGGGCAGGGGGGTTTTGGAAGGGTAAGTTATGAGGCTGATTTCCCTAAGGGTTCGGTCATAGTCCATTAGAAGTGTTTTCCTGTGCGTCTTCTCCATGGTGGAATATTCCTATTCTTGTATGAACCTCATAAACATTGGACACTAGAGGCAAAGTGTGCTGAGCTTAGGCATGTGCAGCGTATTGCATTAGGGTGTGCACACAAGCATACAAACACATACGCATGTACAGTATATATATATGTATATATATACTGTATATGATACATACATACACAGACCTGAGGCATCCCGGATCTCCAACTCTTCAGCTGTCCCTTACCTTTTTCAGCAGGGGTGCAGTAATGAAGCATCGAGCCTGGCAGGTGGTCATGTGACCACCCACCCGGCTTCCTGATTGGATGGGAAGCCATAGCCGCACTCCCTCGCAACTTCCCAGGCACCGAGGACTGTGACTGTTATGTGAGGGATGTAAGTGGCAAGTGCTGCTGCGCTCTGTATCTCTGTCACAGAGAGATCTTTGTGATCTCTCCACTGGCTCAGTCACTAAAAACACGGCGCCCGCTGTTGCGGTTTTGGTGTTGTGCTCGGGGTGGTCATGGATTGTTACCCTTCCAGTAACTTACAAATAACACACCTGATCTGTGCTGCGCGCTACTTGGCCAAGGAAAATCCTCTTCGGCCGCTTGTATGATTGTATTGTGACTGTGAAATGTGACCAAATGCCCCTCTGTCTCCTGCAGGTGATGCTCGCTACCCATCTGGACAGTGACCAGAAGGTGGCCGTTAAGATCGTCAAGAAGAGACCTTTGCTTCAGGGGAACATCAGCAGTGCCCATATAGAACGTCTTGTTCTGGAACATAACAGGCACAGCCCCTTCATGACCTACCTACTCGGCTCCTTTCAGACAGAGGTAAGTCTTGTCATCTAGTCCTTTCTCCCCAAACACAGGCTACGTTATCTATGTGGCTGCTTTCTGAAGAAAAACTGGAAGACTTTGCCCGCCTTTTGTTTTGATGTTTCTTGAATGTTCTTAGCAGTTCCGTTGGGCTGTAAGCCTTTTGAGAGTCCATGTTGATTACACGTTGGTGCAGGGCTATGTCCACGCAGGAAGCTGGTGGGGAAATTCCTCCAACTCTACCGAGAAGATCACCACACCGCACTTGTCTGCCTCCATACATTCTCCCACAAGAACCTTCATGTCTTTGGTGTAACCGGAATCCCTTTCCTTTCTTTTCACACAGGAATGCCTGATGTATGTCATGGAGTACCTGAGCGGAGGGGACCTTGCCGATCTAAGTAAGGCAGATGCCCCTTTCGTAGGTGGCACATTAAGGTAAGATTGATGATAGGTCATGCTGGAGCCGGGGTTGGCTTAGCACTGAGGACAGTCAGTGACATAGCCAGGCCCTTTCAGCTCAGCCCCATCCATTCATACACCTATGTACGATATCTGTAGGATGGAGTCACCTGATCATCTTTAGCGTTGATTGCTCCATGGTTAGTTTTTTTTTCCGTTTTAACCCTCATTTTTCTTTTCCATCAGAATCCTGACAGCAGAAATCCTCTGCGGCTTACTCCACCTTCATAGCAGAGGAATCCTGCACAGGTAAGGATCGGGATCATACGATGAGAATGGAGTATAAACCTCCTTTTTCATCTTTTCTCCTGGGACCCGAGTCGTCCCTAATGATGGATTGACACACAAAGCTTACCGTTTTCCTTCTCCTTGCAGGGATTTAAAGCCACAAAACATTCTCCTGGACAGCAGAGGCCATTGCAGAATTTCTGACTTTGGCCTGTCTGTCCCGGGTATGTTTCATCCTCAGCTGATCACTGGTGCTGTCGGTACCCTAATCTATATGGCCCCTGAGGTCAGAAACTGTCTGCTGACTTCATTGTAGTGTTTGTCTAGACACAAGCTTCAGTCACTGCTGACGGCCTGCAGTCCTTACTCACTCCACTTGTCCTGGTGGCCATTGTCACCGGGAAAGAAAGGAATGGGAAACGCAAAGTGAAGAGAAATCAAACCTATTCTCATCTCCTCTTTTAAACTCCACCTCTAATTTTCACAAGCTCCGACTTTAATTTGATGCTTCATGAGCAAACCCATTGGGATCAAATCCGCCACTTTATCATCCTAAAACTCCCAGTCAAATCAGGATACTTGGGAGGCTCGTTACATTGCATATGCCGGCGCTGTGTTATTTCTGTCCACTGCTTGGCCTGACAATGTACTCATCTTTCCTGTTTCTACAGGTCTTAAACGACCTACCATATGGATTGACGGCGGATTATTATTCCCTGGGGGTTATTTTGTACGAGATGGCGATAGGCAAACACCCGTTCTATCGCCCTGACATGGACAATCTCATGTTCAAAGATGTTGTCTTTTGCAAAAAGCCCAAGTTCCCCTGGGACGTAAATCTTAAAACCAAGGACATCATACAGAGGGTGAGTATACACTGAGCTTTATACCGGAGAGGAGACAGCACGTAGAGGGGAAAAAAAGCATCATGGGAAGTTTTGGCAGGGCCAGCCCACATTTGCATATGGGAAACCCCCGGTCTGATGGGGAAATGGTGAAGGTCCTTTAGTAAGGCAATGGCATATCGAATAATGTGGATGTTGGGTGCAAGAATGTTGGCAAGAATCTGTGGGTCTGGTTGTGCCACCACATTTTTGCATAATCGTGCAGACAAATAGAGACCGTACGTCGATTTTCAGATTAGCCTACGCACAGATTAACAACTGCTCAAATCAGACAGTTGTGATCAATGGCCTCCGAATGTTCATGTATTCTATTATCTCTTGCCTGAGGCCGAACACAACAGTAGGATGACCGGCACACACAGGAAGCCTGAAATAGGCAACTGTTAGAGGGAAATGTGAAAAAAGTGGGGTTCTATTGTCCAACTCCTTATTTCTGTTTCTTTGTTGCAGCTGATGGATACAATACCTCATAGCAGATCTAAGAAGGTCCACCATCTTAGAGACCATCCATTCTTCTATGACATCAATTGGGCCAGCTTAGAATCCTGCGTAAAGCACCCAATATTCCATTCAAGACCAGTAAGTGTATGAATAACAGAGGGGTTCTGGCAAATTTAGGGCGGTAGAGGATTTTTAGAGCAAATCATAGGTTTATAGTATTTGCTCTATCTGCATTACTTGGGCTCAGAATAGGATTATTTAGGGAAAATAAAGGGAAAAAGGAAAATGAATGCAGCCACCACTTAGGGCTTGTAAGCTGGAAATAGATTCAGATTTTGCCTTTGGGTTTAGGTACCCTTCACCTACACATGGGGTGGAGCTGAGGTGTTTCAGCACTTTTTGCATTGGTTAGTGACCTTGACGTACGCCTTTTCTTCTCTTTCCAGTGTTCGGAGACACCACTAGATCAGATCATCGATCTTGCTAAGGTTGTGTCCTCTGTGCCAGATGACCCAATACCATCGCAGTATCAGCAATTTTTTAACAGCTTCTCCTTTATGGGAGACCAGCTGAAGCTATCATCTCTGCCATCAGCTTGAGCACAGATGAAAAAACGCCAGCTACACGATTGGCTCTGAGCCAGGACGTGGATGAATAATCACTATCTGATTATGACCACGTCCCATGCACGGAAGTGTGAAAACCATCTGATGGCATCATCGGACTCCTTATTCACATTCTTCAACTACAGCATCAATGTGGATCCAGTTCCAGCCAACTGGCTTCGGAAAAAGGAATGGACCTAGTTCCTAAACGTACAAACTAGAACTCCAATTTCCCATACACTGTAGTTCTGACAGCGCTTGCCGTTTGGAAGTCTCCTAAACATGAGCAGCGCCTTCCCGTCATCCAAAAATCTCAGTCCCGTCCCTTCTTTATCCCCCCCCCCACCTCCCCCCCCCAATCCTCCAAGCACTTCTCCCTCTGCTCCGTTGACTTTCCCTGTGTCCCACTCCACGCCGCTCAATCTCTTCTCTGCCCCCCGAGTGGATGTTGGGAAGGGATACTTCTGGGAAGGTACTGTTCATTCTTAGGAGACATCTGGATGGTGGGCCCTGTCAGGACTGAAAAGGGGGAGTTCTAGTTTGGAACTTTAGAAACACGTCCATTCCTGGTTCTGAATCTACTTGGATAGAACTAGATCCCTGTTGATGCTCTGAATGGAGTACATGGTTAAGGAGTCTCTGCCGGGGGTAACGTTTCATCAATTGGAGGCCTTTGCCTCTCCCCCAAGTGCAGCTTTTCATTGAGATGGTTTTCACTGAAATATACCTGGCTGTTCATTTTCATCTGGGCCAGCACTGTAGGCTGCTGATCCAGGCAGAATCCCATTCAGCAGATTAAAGCAACATCATTTCTTGGGCTGACAACAAGCATGCTGATAGGAAGAGAAAGCACACTGATGGAGAGATGAGCTGATCACAGTACTGCTTTTACTGCTGCAGCTCTCACCCCGAAGGAGCCGCGGGTATAACCGGATCATCGTCACTGGTCTGTCCAGTGGTTTGATCTTCAGCTGACCCACTAGCATTCAACCGCCCTCTTCTAGTGCCCACAAAGCTGATGTCCACTCCAGTAATGCAATGCTGAATAACTTTTATTGACATCTTCTTACTGGGGAGAGAGGGTATAGGGATCCTAGACATCCCGGGTGTAACAGACATGGAGTCCAGATTTACCAGACTTTGTTAGCATCTCAGTGTAGATCCACCTGCAGTACAGCAAATAGCAATTGGAGTAAGGAGATGAGCACAGATCCTCAGCAGGAGAGACACCAGCCATGCTACAGAGGTCCTCTATGTTCCAGGCACCTCCAGCAGACATCAGCTTCTCTGGTTCTCTTCTCTGGAAAACAACACAGGCCTCCTCTATACTGGAGGCCACAGGGAAACTCTTCCCACACTCCAGCCTTATCCCACCCCCAGGCCTACAGGCCTATTCTGGGGATGGTCCTAATCCATGGCTGGTCCCAGGTAGCACATGGCAAATCACACCAGTATATGTACCCAATCCCAGCATGCACCACTGGTTGAGAGAAACCCAGTGATTGGCTGCTGCACTGTACATACACTACAATGCCTCTCATTGGCTGTCCCACAACATAGCAGAGTCACACTCCGCCCAGGGGCAGTACAGTCAATGCCGGACACCTGGAATTACCCAGATAAATACAATCACTAAATGTCTAATAGCCACATCACAGAAGGTGATGGGGGCTACTCTGTAATTGTCCAGTCATAGACTGGGGCGGGTCAAGGACGACCTGGGCTCACAGCAAGTGGGTCGATTGATGCTTGCCATTAGACCCTAAGGACAACGAGTGCCAGAAAACCAAGCACTGCGTGCAAAACCTCTGGACTGAAGCGTAACCTTTACGCTTCAGTCCAGAGGTTAGGGCCACCTATAGTGGTCGACTTATTTGAGCTTATTTTGTTTGTCCATTTTAAATAAACATTTTCTCAAAATTTAATTATTAATTGTGTTTCCGCTCTTTTTACTTGTTAAGGGTTGGGTGTGGGGGGAGGGGAATTCTAATCCCAGAATGAACTTTTCCATTAATCCTTGGTCAGGGCTGAGATTCGGTAATCTTGCTGACATTTGCGGCGCCATCCGCGGTCACTGCGAGCACCCCCCACTACAAGGGACATATCGGTAAGGAGTGCGACAAGGAAAGTACACATAGTACTATGTGTCCCCAGTTATTTACAAACACACAAAGAGGACCGGTAAATGTCAATGATATTTACCGATCCCCCACTCTTCCATTAGACCCTAAGGATACCGAGTGCCAGAAAACCAAGCACTGCATGGACAACCTATGGACTGAAGCGTAATATTTCAGCAAAACAGAAGCCTCTGGTCCACCTATAGTGGTCGATTTATTTGAGCTTATTTTGTCAGTTTTAAATAAAAATCTTCTCAAAATGTAATTATTGGTGTTTCTGCCCTTTCTACTTGTTAAGGGTCGGGTATGGGGGAGGGGAATTCTAATCCCAGAATGGACTTTTCCATCAGTCCTTGGTCAGGGTTGGGATTCGGGGAAACTAGGGGTGCTTTGCAATCTGTCACATGTGGTGGGAAGCACCATAGAGTATAAACTCCTTTGGAGATTGAAATGGGAGGCTGGAGCTGAAGACGTCCAGGAGAGGACTGGGAACCTTTGGCCTGGGAGACAAAAACCACCAACCAGCCTTTGTGTGGTAGGGACATGCTGGCCTCTGTTGGCTAAAGAAAGTCTACCATGCTAAGTGTGTTCGATTGCATGGATTGGTATTGGGCATAGTGAAGGGGGATGTTCCTACGGGACGTGGCTTATTGTCCCACGCTTCCCATTGGTAATAGCACTCACATGATCCCGGCACACCTTTGCTCCCTTCACCTCAGTTGCTGGTCCCCCAGGGCTCGTCTCCAGTCACATTGAGTCAAGAAGGGCAGCATAGCTGGTACTGAGGGGGTTAAAACATGGAGCTTAGTAATGGTACACCCAGGGCCGGCCTTAGGCCTTTAGGCGCCCTGTGCGAGAAAGCTTTACAGCGCCCCCTAGTGACCACACCCCTCAGTAACCACACCATTTCAGTGGCCACACCCATTTCTCCAATACGGCTCTATTTAAAGCCTCCCATTCCGATAAGTCCCCAAGAAACAGATTACAAGCTATGATAAAAATAAAACATTTATTCAAAAGGTATTAACTAGGGCTGCAGAAATTAACGATTAATCATTACATTTTTTAGTCGATCAAAATTCATTTGATCAGTACTCACCTCTCCGCTGCCTTCCGGGTCCTCCCCCTTCCCTCCTTTAGCCAACGGAGCCACTTGGGCCCAAGCCCGGCACTACCATATAGATAGTGAGAGGAGAGCTGCACTCGCAGCCCTTCCTCTCAGCTGTCTCAGGAGTTCTAGTACAGTGCTGTGCTAGAACTCCTGTATTGGAGGTGACAGGTTCAATAAAGAGAACCTGTCACCTCCAAAGGCCATCACACAGGGGCTTGTTAGCTAGCGCCTGTGTAATAGCAATAAAGTTAAGTGAAAAAAATAAAAAAATAAATAAAAAAATAAATAAAAATTGATAAAAAATTATAAAATAAATAAACATTTATGAAAAAATAAGTAAAAAATAATAATGAAAATGATAAAAAGTAAAAGATAGTAAGATTAAAAAAATAAAGAAAAAAAATCTAACAAATAAAAAAGTGAAAGAGAATCAGATAAATAAACATTTAAAAAAAGTAAAGAAATAAATAAAAACTTGCCTACTATAAAGTGACTGACAGTCAGTATAATGGATAAGTTTTATAGTTAAACTGACTCTCTACGTTTTTCTTAAAGTTTAAAAAAAATAACTTACGTCAGTGCTACAGTTTGAATTTAAAACGTATTTGTGTGAAGTGTGAAGTTAAGTCATGGATTGTTGAAACTAACTAGTGTCGGGTGATTGTATATAGTGTATACCCCATTTACCACTGACTAATGCAGAGTTGCAATGCAAGCAGATCAGCTAAAAGTAGTTGGATCTGTATGTGCGTTATAATGAATCGAAATTAATCGATTTAAAAAAAAAATCGATTAATCGAACTAGAAACTTTTAATCAGTACCAGCCCTAGTATTAACCCCTTCATGACTGAAGCCTTTTTTTTCATTTTTTTGCATCCATGTTATATTTCACATTTTAGGGCTGAAAATTACTTAAAACCCCCAAACATTATATATTTTCTGAAAGCCGAGACCCTATAGAATAAAATGGTGGCAGTTGCAAATTTGTATGTTGCACGATATTAGCGCAACTCCGTATCAAACCCCAAAATTTAGTGTAAAATGTACCTAAATGCCCCAAAACACATAGAAATACCCATTGTTTTACTAAAATATAAAAGATGAGGTTACACCGAGTAAAACAATACCCAACATGCCCAGGTTAAAAATTGTACGCCTCCGTAAAATGGCGACAAACTTCAGTACCCCAAAAAGTCCATAGATGACGCTTTAAAAGCCCCACAGGTCATCAATTTAGAGATACCCAAAAATACTGACCCCAGAATTATTGCTCTCACTCCGGCGTGCACGGCCATACCCAACATGTGTAGTGCGTTCGTCGTTTTCATACGTAGGCGCACCCAGCGCGTGATTACGTGGTGATGCGCGTGCTCGCGGGGTGGGGAACTTTTAAAAAAAATGTAAATTGTTTTTAGATTTATTTTATTTAATTTTTAAAACTGTTGGTTTTTTTAACTTTGATTGCTATCAATCAAGCCCCCCCATGTGATAGCAGATGGCGGTGACAGGTACTCTTTAAGGTGATGCTGGGGTCCAAAAGATCCCCAGTGTCACCTTTACCCTAGAAATAAGCTATTGAAATGCAGATCGCACTTCAATAGCTTATAGCTGGGTTGCAGGAGCCCAGAACTGACAGCCCAGGGACCGGAAGTGATGCAATCTGCATCGCTCCTGGTCCCATAGAACGGGGAGGGGATCGACGAACGGAGGTACATCCATCTCCTCCCCAGCTCCCCGCGGACACCACAGAAGCCGGTCCCGGGCCCATAGAAGATTGTCCTGCAGACCCTTTTTTTCAAGTACATCTAGAAAAGTAAAAACAAAAAACAGAACACACGGTATAATAACGCCACCTATACTGTAAATCACGCGGTGTAATAAGGCCACCTATACTGTAAATCACGCAGTATAATAACGCTACCTATACATCATACCACATGCGGTATAATGACGCCACCTATACAGTAAATCATGCGGTATAATGACGCCACCTATACAGTGAATCACACGGTATAATAACGCCACCTATACTGTAAAGCACATGGTATAATAACGCTACCTATACTGCATACCACACAGTATAATGACGCCACCTATACAGTAAATCACGCGGTATAATGACGCCACCTATACAGTAAATCACATGGTATAATAACGCCACCTATACAGCATACCACACAGTATAATGACGCCACCTATACAGTAAATCACATGGTATAATACCGCTACCTGTAAATTTACTATCAAATATCAGACATAATTTCAATAAAGTATTTTTTTACTTTTGTATTTACTGTTCCTCTATGAAACACCCCTTGTAACTAATAATATACAAAACAGACATTACGCAGTACACTGCATTTATAAAAAAATAATTTACTTACAGCAAAGAGTTTTGTAGATCTGCTGCCTGCTTCTGCGGATTCTTGCCCACCTTTGTCTTCTCAGTGCACATGCCATATGAGCTCCTCATCCCTGCTCCTCCAAGCAAGGCACTGCTGTGCTGCCTGTCTGAGCTGACAGCTGATTGATCCGTCCAGCGCCCGCACGGAGGGGCGCCGCGCCCACGGGTCGTTGGGGACAGGATCTGTGCCAGTCGCCAGGCGCCCATGTTGCTATGGCGCCCTGTGCGACCGCACAGCCCCCCCCTAAAGGCCGGCCCTGACTATACTCTACCTAGAGTAAGGGGATTAGTACAACTAAGTCAGGAATTTCCATTTGTCTAAGGAATTACATTTTAGGTTAAATAAGACAGAGATTGGTGTCCGTGGACTTTCTGCTGTCCTCATTAAGGGCCCTCTCACACCATCAAGAATACGTTCCAGTGCGTTTGGCCTCTAGAACACACTGGCGGTGCATTGAACTCAATGGCCCCGCAGCCCGCTGTGCGATTGCTGGCACCTGAATGCGTGGCACATTAGTGCCTGCGTTCCGATCCAATGCGATCTGCCAAAAATGCTGCAAGCATGCCCCCTCCCGCCCCAAAACATAGTGAGCCGGCCAGGTTGCATTCCAGAGGCTGAACGCACTGGAACGCACTCTTGATGGTGTGATAGGGCCCTCACCCTCTATACTCTCCATGACCTCCACAGAGTCAGTGATAGATCCAGCAACAGTGATTTTCCATTATTTGGGAAGTGTGCGGGGCTGTCTGTATGTGTGGGATTGTGAATGGTTGTGGACAACGTTGTCAAAGGCTTTTAATGGGAAGATGGAATACGAACTTTCACTTTTTTGATGTTTGATTTTTCTATTAAACTTTTCCATATTAAAATCACTAAGGCCTCCTTCACACCAGTGCGTTTCGGCCCGATTCTGGACAGAACGCACTGCCTCGCATTGCGGCCGGCTCACTTTTTTGTGGGGCAGGAGGGGGTGTGGTGGGCCATTGAAGTGAATGGCACCGTAGCCACGACCTACGGCTACAATGCGATCGGCCGCACGGGATCGCAAGGCACATTATGCCTGCGGTCCCGTGCAAGCAAAATAGTACTTGCAGCCTTTTGACCACAGGCATAATGTGGCTTGCGATCCCGTGCGGCCGTTCACATTGTGGCCAGAGGGCGTGGCTACGGTGCCATTCACTTCAATGGCCCACCACACCCCCTCCTGCCCCACAAAAAAGTGAGCCGTCCGTTTACACCAGATTATCCCCCGATCCAGCACAATCAGGTCCGTCAAAGCAGAACACCAATCTGTTTTTCTGGACCTGACCAGAGTTGGGGGTAACCGGGTGAAAACAGACAGCCGTCCCTTTAGACCTGGCTCCCATAGACTAGCATTAGGCATCCGATCAGGTCCGCCTGACCTGATCGGATCGCCCGTGTGAAAGGGGCCTTAGGGAACCTACATGTTGAAGTAGAAGATCGGTACCCTTGTATGAAAAACCAAAGCCAGTTATTTAAATGATTAAAAAGTCAATTTCTGTCCAATATGGTTAATTAATAGCACTCAGCTCCTGGCAATCAGTGACGTCAGTGAGCTGGGCGGGATGGGATCCTGGCTAGAGCTTCACAGGTCTTAGCAACCTGGGATGCTCTGGCCAAAAAGACTTTTACCCCAGCCATTAGTGGTAGCTTGCTTCCCCACTGTACAGCTACAGACTTCAGTTCCCCAAAAATAATCTCATGTACGTAGCATAGTCCATGAGTTTGAGTTTTTTAGGTATATATATTTCTCAAGAAGTTTTATAATGATAAGGTCAGGAAAGATTGTCTAATAGTATTGATTAGTGCTAATTAGCATTAGAAAAAGTAATTTGCGTGTGCAGCAATCCACACAACACAATTGCATCACTGCACGTGATCATGCCTAAACACATAAATGCATTCCCCTGTCATAATATGAGTCACGGCACTTTAGATAACCTCTCTGATCTGTGTGAATATCAAAAATAGCAAAACAATCACATCATCAGGACTTGCTTTGTGTAGGAGAAAGCTACACAAAATTGTTGTGAAGGCTAAAAGCTCAGATTATTGTATGGTATTAGTGTATGGTGTATTTAACCCTTTCACTGCTCAGCCCTGCTCTCCACTTTTAACCCCAGTTGGCTAGATAATTTCTCATTTTTCTATCATGTTTCATTGTTTTTCACTTACAGCTTTGAAAGTCTGTAAAATACACCCAAACGATACATTTTCTGAAAGCACAGGACTCTTAGAATAAAAAAAAATGATGCTGCTCATTTTGTACATCCCACAATAGTTGCGCAAATGTTTTATCAAAACAATATTTTTCATAAAAATACAATGCAATCCCTTTCTATGCATGAAATGAGTCCCTGTAATAATTGTCAGGTCTCAGAGAACTGCTAAACATTATTATATCTACATCTGATGGTATATTACAGTGATCAGTAAGTTGCAGCTATAATAAATAAGAAAAAATGAAATCTTGCTTACATATCGTATTTTACATGCAGAAGAAAATCTTGTTTTTAACAACCCCTGGGTTCTATACAATACAATTATTTCTAATAGTAATCATGATAACAAACAAACAAAGTGGCCAAAACAGAAATGAAAACAATGCAAAATGTAGTGCCCCTTTACAGTGGTGGTTAGTATAGTGCCCCCTTACTTTGGAGGTCATTGTAGTGCCACCTTACATTAGTGGTCAGTGTAGTGTCTCTTTACATTGGTGATCAGTGTATTACTCCCTTATACTGGTGGTCAATGCAGTGCCCCTATATTAGTAATCAGTGTAGTGCCCACCTTATATTGGTGGTCAGTGAGGTCGTGCCCCTTACTTTGGTGGTCAGAGAGGACATGTCCCATAACACTGGAGGTCAGTGAGGACGTGCCCACCTTACACTGGTGGTCTGTGAGGACGTGCCCCTTTCTTTGGTGTTCAGAGAGGACATGTCCCCTTAAATTGGTGGTCAGTGAAGACGTGCCCACCTTACATTGGTGGTAAGTGAGGACATGCCCCTTACTTTGGTGGTCAGTGAGGACATGTCATCTTAAATTGGTGGTCAGTGAGGATGTGCCCCCTTACATTGCTGGTCAGTGAGAATGTGCCTCCTTACATGTGGTCAGTGAGAGTGTAACTGGTTACACTGAGGGTCAGTGAGATCATACCCCTTACATTTGTGGTCAGTGTATTGTCCCTATACATTTGTGGTCAGTATAGCTCCCCCTTATATAGGTTGTCAGTGGAAAAGTGACCACTTATATTGGTGGTCAGTGGAAGAGTGTCTTCCTACATTGGTGTTCAGAGAAAAAGTACTCCCTTACATTGGTGACCAGTGGAAATGTGCCTTCTTACATTGGTGGTCAGAGGAAATGTGCCTTCTTACATTGGTGGTCAGAGGAAAAGTGTCCTTACATTGGTGGTCAATAAAAGAAGGACATTCTTTCATTGGTGGTAAGTGGGAGAAGGACCACTCTACATTGGGGGTCAGTGGAAAATCTCTCTCGCACAGACAGTTAAAAACATATTTAGTATGAATGATTAGTTACCTGAGAGAAGAGAGGATCCACTGGCTCAAGGTGACGTTGGTGTTGGAATTAAGTAGGCAGCCTAAGATTGGAAATCAATCCTCCAGTGCGTACTGCTCAAGAAACCCCTAGAAGAACATAGTATTCCACAAAACCCTAGTTGACAAAGGCTGGTATAGACATACATTCCACTTGCTGGCAGTTTCATTATATTCCATTGAGAACATTGGAAACTTCAATAGCCTGTACAGTCACAGAGGGACAAGATAGGTAATTAATATTATGTAAAACCTGATTATCTGACAGAGCTTGTTAAAATGTTAAGCAATACAGACTGTGTGCCCAAACGCACTGTAAACCCATTTCTATGTTGAAGTTTGTTCTCTATTCCTCTGCTCATTGCTGTATTGATTTCTCTTGGGTTTAATTAAGTTATTTATATTAAAACAATTTTTAACATTAGTAATTTCATTACATCTTGTGTTGCATAGTTGGGAAGTAAATTAACAGCAGGCCGCTGTCCAAATGATTACATTCATTTTTCTATCAGCTATGTATGCTTAGGGGTCAGTAGAGTTTTCATCTTGGTCAAGTCAACACAAAGCCTATTTCAAACAGGATGCTTTGAATGTATTCCAGGATTCATCTAGCCTTCAGTGATCAGAAATAGAAAGAAAATAGAGGTGTTGCCACTTGGATTATAGCACTTGTTTTATTGAAGATAAGGCAAGGAAACCAAACAACAAAATATTTGCTTTAAGCAGCATTACATCTTTTGCATTATTTTTCTCCATGTCGAGCCAACTGCAATTATAAAACACTAGAGATGCCTGCTCTTTCCTTGAAGTAGTTTAATCAGATGAATACATGTAAAAGCCATCGACCCTGATCAATACACCTGTTAAAGCTGAACTCCAGGCAGATATAAAAACGTCAATTAATGCAGTTATGTATTCGTTGAAAAATCTTATATATCTTAACTATATTTTTTAAATGCAGCTAGTGTAATTACCTGTTTGTCTTGATATCAGTCTCTTGTAATCCTCTACACAGCAGCACTGGGAGAAGGAGGGGCAGTAGTATAAGCAAATCTGGCTCTGTTGCAGTCAATTTAAGGGCCTGGTCACACCATTTAAGGGCCTGTTCACGGCAGACACGCCTCCCGCCCACAGTGCGATTGCCCGCATCGGAAGGTGGGATACCGCAATGCCCTGCATTCCAGTGCGGTGCGATTGCAAAAAAATCATGTATGCACTATTGAAATGAATGACACCACAACGTCCCCTCCTGCCCCAGAACGCGAGGAGGCTTTATTAATGGGATCCAGTGCGTTTATGCCACGGGACTGTGCGATGAACGCACTGGATGGTGTGATTGGGCACTTAAGCTTGAAATCAGAGCAATTATAGAAGACACGCATAAACAGAGCTCTGTAATCGTTAATACACATTGGCACAGTGGCATAGTGGTCAGTGCTTCTGCCTTGTAGCACTGTGGTCCCCAGTCTGCATGGAGTTTGCAAGTTCTCCTTGTGCTTGCGTGGGTTTCCTCCCATACTCCAAAGACATGCTGGTAGGTTAATTGGCTCCTGTCTAAATTGGCCCTCGTATGTTTGTGAGATAGGGACCTTAGATTGTAAGGTCCTTGAGGGCAGGGACTGATGTGAATGTGCACTATGTAAAGCGCTGTGTAAATTGTCGGCGCTATATAAATACTACTAATAATAGTTGAATGTAATTTTAATGCCAGTGTAAGTACCTGCATTTGGCCGGGTATACAATTCATTGTACAAAAGCACTAAGAGAAACTGGGAGAGGAAGGGGCAGTACAATGAGTCAAGAACTTGTGTTATAATGCTCATGTGCTAACAAGTAACATGCTGATAGAGGGCGAGAACAGAGTGCTAGAAATAAACTAACTCTTCAACCTAGAAAAAGCCGGGTATACACGTGTCAAATTTCAGCCGGATCCTGATGACTGTGGGTGCTGCTGTTGGCACCCATCTGTCTGGCATCCCTCGATCAGCTGATCGAAGAAGGCGGTTGGAAAGTTCTCACCCGAACAGAGCTAGCAGCCAATCAGCCACAAGCTCTGATCGTGTATGTTGACAGTAGCCGCTGGCTGCTGTCAGAATACAACACAAACAACGGAAGATTCTTCCATCAACATTCGCAAGTGTTGGAGGAATCTGTTCTATTTTTTTTATTCAGCCCACGGGTTGAATGAAAAAAAATAGATACGTGTGTACACATGTATACAGCTTAACTCTCAGGACTGGATGAGCAGAATTACAAATCTTTTGGCAGGTAAAACAGCAACCTCACATGCATTTCATTCAGCTGTTTGTCTGGCGTTCAGTTTTAAAGCAGACCTTTACCCCCTTTGACTAAAAATCACATCAGCATACAGCTCTGCATGCTGATATGAAATCCTCTTACATTCAGGGCCGGATTTCCCACAAGGCAAACCAAAGGCTTTGAGGCAGCAGGGGTGAGGCATTGCTATCTCCCGATGCCCGGGACATGCAGTTCCGGGTGCCGGGCGGGTAGTTGTTTTCTACATATAGCCCTGCTTTGGGCAAGCAGAGCTAAATGTACAGCGGGGAAGCCACCGCTTGTTTGGTACAAGTGATCTTGTGCATGTCTCCGAGTTAGGGGGAGCGCATTGAGGAAACCTGGCCTTGGGGCAGCAGAGAGAGTAAATCCGGCCCTGCTTACATTCATTGGATAAACAAACATATTTTTCTTTTACTTATAATTTCTTTTTTTCCACTTCCTAGTCCACTTTGGCATAAATGATGTAATCGTGCCCAATCATTATTGTTTTTCCACTTCCTGGTCCTCTTGGGTATTAGTGATATAATGTGCCCAAGCCTTGCATCCTGGGAAGGTTACATCAGCAGATAATTGCAGGGAAATCTCATCTGTAATCTCATGAGATCTCAGGGGAAAGCATTTTCCTCCCCTGTAAAGATGTGCATGGTTACATGTCCTAGTCACATGTGCCAAAGTTCCAGGAAGTAAAGGAAGATTAATGAATCTGCCCTTAGTTAAAATGGTCACTGTAAAAAGAATGGGGTGGAAAAAAAGAAGGTATGCAAAGAACAGAAAGTGTCTGTCTTTCTAAAGAGGCCTTTGATGTAATTTTGAAGATATGGGTAAAGTTCATCTTTAACACACAGAACTTACTAATAACCAGTATACAATGATTGCATATGTTTGGGATAATTACTGGGAAATATAATATTTACATGCACTTTGGTAGTTTAGCAAAAGTACCACAATCTTCCGGAATGTGTCAAAAACAACAAAACAGATCAGTACTAAGCTGAGGTGAAAGCCCATACAGTGGTGTCACAAGGGGCGTGCGGGAGGTGCGGCCGGCACCCGGGTGCACCATTGTAGGGGTAACACCAAAATGACTGGCAGTCACCCCCTATGAAAAGTCGGAGAGAGCACGACAGTGTCAGGAGAGAGGAGGGGATCCGGTGGCATACCTCATCCAGCTGGGTGAACGTCCCCTCCTCTCTCTGGAGAGAGGCCACCGGCAGGCGTCAATAAGACAACCGCGCATGCACAATGATGTCATGGCGGGGTTTCACCCGGTCTCCGCTCCGGGTGACACCCAGCCTCGGGACGCCCCTGATCCCATACATGTCAACTGTTGGTCTAATATTATTAATATATGCCTAGTACAATAAGCAGATATTACTAATGTGTCTTATTATCTCTGTCAGATTGATCCCAGTTTATTAAAAGTGCAGCTCAAAAGACCCATTCCTTCCATACATGACAGCATTCTTGAACAGAAATATGAACAATTATAAAATACTTTATTATTTCATAATAAAGTAATTATAAAATAATTTATTTGTGTTTATTTGATTCCTATTCAAGAGAATGACTTTATATATAGTCAATATAGGCACAGAGGTAAAAAATTTTAACATTTTCTAATGGTGGTGTGCCTCGTGATTTTTTTCATGAAAAAAGTGTGCCTTTGCACAAAAAAGGTTGAAAAACACTGCTCTATGTAATACACCTTGTATGCAGATTTTCATTAGTACCATTTCCACGGTGTTACTAGTTTGTATTTTGTAGGGTTTTCTGCATTTGTATGTAATCCTAACCGATCTAGACAGACACCAAATGAATTTTTAGTGGCCTATCTTCCTTGATCTGTGATGGTACATTTAGTTGTAGAATGAAGAATTGTTATCATTTTATTATCCTAAATTGAGACAGGGAAAAAATACACCGCAGCAGCCAAATAAATCAAATGGCACTCAATGCAAGGGTTCTATGCTATTAAAGTGATGTGTCAAAGTGAAATAACAGGAAAGGAATGAAATAAAAGTGTGATTGCAGATGAAGGAATGTAGTGTTCCAAACAACTTGTTTGTGTCTAGAACAGTTCATTGGTATAGTTACCCTGCTAGGAAATGTAGCCCCCCCCTCCTCCTGAGATGGTTACGTTATACCAGTAAAAATGAAACATCTCTAACTGCATAGCATTTAAAGTGGAACTTTATGTCAAGAAAAAGGCCGACCAGGATTTACCGTATAATTATACTACAGAAAATACAGACTATAGGTTCAATTCACAAAACAAACATACCAGAATAAGGATACTTATTTTCAAAAAGTGATAGTTATTTTTAATAAGTCCAATGAGAGTTGAAAATGACAGTCACATGGCTAAAATAAAGAGTCTTATCCTTGTGTTAAATCTTTGTCATTTAAGCCCTCTATCTCTTCTGCAAAAAAAGGTTCATACTTGCCTGTTACCTTCTTATTGACAGAGCACACTGAGCTATGCATGGTGGCACGGCCATGTCATACCCGGCACACCCAATTAGGATGGTCAAAGATTCCGAACCCAAAAGAAGACTAGGCGAAAGTGCCAGCAAGACAGCTCAGGGAAATTGCATCTCTGGAGGGAAGGTGACTATAGTTTAGTTTTAATTAGTTTTAAAGCATTGGAGACCCACAAGTAATATTTGCCACCACCATGAACCCCATATTTCCAGGACTGTAAATGGGATCACTTATGTTTACATGTTAGTAAATTGAGAGTTAGATTCTACACTGAACAAGCAGTTTCAAAACTAAACATTCATGTGTAGCTTAGCCCTACAGTATACCTTTAGGCCTTGTTCACACCGAAAGCATGTGCGTTCCAGAGCGGTAGCTGCTGAAGCACACAGTGATCTTCAGAAAATAGAGCAAGCCTTATTTTTTGCGTTTGCAGTGGAACGGAACGCTGGCAAAGTTTTGCCACACGTTCGATCGCACTGCGGGCGGGGGGCGTGGAAGCGGTGCCATTTAATTCAATGCACCACCACGCCACCTCCCACCCCAAAACGTGGGGGGAAGTTTCTCCGAGATCGCAGTGCGTTCCAGCAGCTACCGCTCTGGAACGCACAAGCTTTCGGTGTGAACAAGCCCTTAGGCTTTCTAAATCTGTTATGTTTGGAACACTTTCATTTTGCAGTGATTGTTGCTGCTAATGTATAGTGAAAGGGTTATTTGCCATTTCGCTATCTAAAACCTTGTTTCATTTTAAATTTCCCTCACTGTTCTTCAAGTGCCCCCAACAGACTATGTTATAGAGAATTTGCTGATAATGCAGAGCTACTGTAGCAAGCCAAGACCTTTTGGGATTACTTAAGCAGAGGTTTAGAAAATAAATGCTTTACATTGCTTTAATATTGGACATGGGATGTCAGTTTGCCGAGTTTACCAATGCAGTGACTTTAAACAAGTTGTTTGCTTCTTAGTATTGATTTACGTGTTAGTTTAAACACACAATCAAACAATGATATGACATGAGTAGAAGACAATTTTGAGTTACCAAATTCTTTGAGGGGAATTGATGAAATTGGAGAAGACGAAATCTGGAGCAGCTGTGCTTGGCAACCAATCAGCTTCTCTCTTTAATTTTCAAATCTTAACTTAACAAACTGAAGAGAGAAGTTGATTGAATGCCATGGGCAACTGCTCCAGATCCTGTCTGCTCCAGTTTTGATAAATTCCCCCCACACTGTTCTGTTGACGTCCAACGTGTTGTTTCCCTCACATAGTAAAGCAAATACATGTTATACTCAAAGACAATTAGAAAGCACTATGGTGGACATTTGCCGCATTTTAGCCGCACTGCGTTTTGATGAATAGTACTTTTCTCCCTCAAAATAATCCTAATTGCATCATATTTATTATAAGTATAGTAAATATGTCACATGGGTTCACAGCGATTCCTTTCCTGGTATTGTGCAGGGAAAGTTTAGGGTAGATTCAAGAATAAGTGATGAGCTAGCCATTTAGACAACAGGGGCAATCTAGTTGTGTTATTTCATATATGCAGATGTTTAAGGGCCCGTTAACAGCAGATACGTTGGGGCTGCACTAGCCATTTTTTCCAGCACTGCCCCAACGCACAGACTAGGCAATTTGCCTTCTTTTCATTTGGCTCAGTTCGTACCATCATGTTGCAGTGGTGTGCGCTGCAAAAATGTGCGGCATGCAGTACTTTTTTCAGTGCAGTGTTTTTCTACATGGCGCACCCACTGCTCACCACGCTGTGCTGATAGAACTTAATGAAATGTCACTTGTGGCCGTAAATTCAGTACTGCTGTGAAAGGAACCTAAAATCTGCATATAAACTTGCCATGATACCTGATAGCTTTGATTACAAAAATAAAATCTTTCTAAGCAGGTCTAAAAAAATCTGTGGGTAATCAGAGGTTCTTCTGATCCAATTATACCTTTTTATGTATTAAAATATATATATATATA
>NW_017307017.1:726303-730673 GCF_000935625.1 Nanorana parkeri | reverse complement strand
TATATATATATAATATATACCTGACTTTTACTTGGTGGGCTAACAGACTCCATTACATTTCCTTGTATAATTATTTGTTTCATAGTGGAACCTTTGAACAAATGTCAGCACTGTGCACTGAATTTGTAACATTTATTTGACCTTTTCTCGTTCTCAAAGCCAAAACCTGGTCATATTTATAAAACTAATTGTTGCAACAGTATCCTCACTGTAAAGGAAAATTATAACTTCAAAAGGAAAAGTTCGAGCCGACGTGTGACAATTAAACTGTCACACGTCAGCTCTGTAGATCGGGAAGTGAGCGAACACATACCGTCACTCGTTCAATTCTCGATCATCTCCCCGCAGAGAGCGGTGACTGTCAGTCACGGCTCCCCGCAGGGATTCTCCCCCTCCCCGCTCCGATCCTCAAGCTCTGACTGGAGGAATGGATGGGGGAGGGGGCGGGCACAGCTTGCTCTGGATTGATTTTTGGCCAATTCAGCAGGAAATGTATGATATTTCAACTGCCATTGCCAGCTGAACACTGGTGCTTTTAATGAGAAAGAAAGTTGGTGGACCCTAAAGTTCCACATTGAAAATACAAAATGTTTAATTAAAATGTAATAAAGCCTAGTACTAAATAAAGAGTGGATTGTTTTACAATTAATTTAAAAGTTTAAGGTCACTTTTATCTATCTGTCCGTCACCCCCATCCTCTTTTCTTATTTTAATTTTTATATTAAAATCTTACCTAATACTTCCTGGCTTTGCCCAGGGCCTCTAGGCCTTTTCCAGGAATAGGCTTCAGTCTGTTTTTCTCTATACCACCTGTACTCTGAAAGCTGTGCCAGTGCTCTCAGTGTTCTAAAGAAGTAAACAACCTACTTCAGAGCACTTCACTTCCAACTGGCATGCAGACATACCTTTTCCAGTACATGGCGAGAACATTGACTTTCCCTCACTGCTACAATGGGATCTGGGGTCTTTGATTTTTGTCTGCAGGTGGTAACTTCACATAGGCATTGGTTATAATGAAAAATGTTGAGATTAGTTTTCTTAAAACCATGTTTCGTTGTCTTAGTAATAACCTGTCTATACGGATGTGCATTTTCTGCAAAGAGGAATATTCCAAGTATTTTTAAAAATATATTTAAATGGTGTATATTATCTATATATTACATACTGTAGTTCATCTTTTGTAGTCCTGTTCTCTTAAGGCAAGTTACAGGACTGGGGGAACGGAGGGGGCTAATTTCAGAGAGGCACACCAAGGCACACTGAGAGACCTCCCTGGCTTGAGGACTAAGCCCAGCAACTTTTATTCCTCTGTACTAACCATTGAAGCTCTGTCAAAGGGAATACAGCTGGCAGGACTTAGTTCTAAAGGTTCCCAATAATAAGTAAAACTAGTTTCAGATAGGCCGCACAAAGAAATGCCACACACTGCTAGTTCACCATACATGTACAGTAGTTTATTCCATCTAACAGCCACCATAGTATGGTTCCCACCTAGTAGCCGCCCACAACTCAATGCGGCTACTAAGTGGGAACAAACTCTTAGGGGCTTAGTCATAGGGTTGTGGGCATGGTGTGGTTTCAGATAGACTCTCTCTAAGTTTTGTTTTTACAAATACTATAGTTTTTTTTTCTAATGTACACCTTTATGTGGCTTTATATTATATTTTTGTTCTATTCACGTAGGCACGATATTAAATGATGATCTGTGCTTACCAGTTCTACAAGATTACTTGGGAGCTGGGTTTTCAGGTATTGTGGCAGGGCACAGATTTTTTACAGGGAAACTAATATTTTTATCTGCTGAACACAATGCATTTCACCTTTTCACATTCATTTTCCAGTGGTTGGAAGGATTATTTGCTGGAAAGCTGTGTCTTTATGATTAGAAAGTGGTAAGCCTCCCCAGTGGTATGATTGACTTAAGAGCAGTAAATAACAGCTTAGCAGCTCCTTTAAGGCCATCTGGCACTCTATTGTCTGTGGACAATAGTTTATGTTTGTACAGTTTTTTTTCACTTTAAGTATGTTCTGCTGCTTGAAAAACATATTTGGCAAAGCAGGGAAGTAATACATCTTCGGGGAGTTCTATGAACTAATTCCTGAAGTACATAACATAGCAAATAGGAATATTTAATTTGTTTTTTTGAATTAAAAGTTGTGTGAATCCGCTCAGGGAAGATTTCCCTCTCCTCCTGTCCCCCTCTCCTTTGGACAAGAACTGACAGGAAATCTCTCAACAGGAGACATAAACAACAATACAAATAGAGTGTCTTTGTTTGCCTGATGAAGGGACCAAACGGGTTCCGAAACGTCGCCATGTTGTGACACCACTGTCAATAAAATATTGACTGAACTTGAGCTAGAGTGCGAGTGACTACTTCATATTTATACTGATTTGCGGAGGCATCTATGGTCGCTTGGCACCCCACCCGATGCTTGAGGGTATTATCCGGTCAGGTGTGCGATGGGTTTCTTTTGATTAATAAACAACAATACAACACCTTTTATTGTAGATTGGAGTAGGTTTGGAACCTATGTAATATTATTTTTGCTATCTCTGTATCCCCACTGTGGAGATTTCACCTCACTTCCTGTCCCATTGACCTTTGTGTGTTAGGATTTGAAAAGATGTCACCATGATACAAGCTGAGAGGTAATCTAGCCAATGGGAACACAAACTGTAATAAAAACCCTTCAGAGGTTCTAATGCTTCTATCGAGCACTAAAGAGAATGCTTCGTATGGAGTTGGACTTTAAATAGATACTCCAAACTCATATTTCAGTTTTATGAAGGTGCTGATGATTTACTCAGTATTTTTTTTTTCTCTTGACGATACCAGTACCAACATTTGTTGCTGAGTTTTAAGTTCAGGTTTCAGGTTTCACCATAGTTTCTCACTCTTTGTAGTGAAGCAAAGGGATTCCCTCTGACTGAGCTGCATTTGCAAAATATCATACAAAAGAAAATAGGGTGAGTTAGTCCCTCTTTAAAAGGCCGAAGCAAGGGGGCAGACCTTGAACATGTTTGAAGAGAGCTATATAAAGCTAGTTTGTGGCTACTGAACATCTACCCAGATAAGCCATTACAATTTTACACATACATTTCAAATGATGTGTGACCTTCATTATGTTTATTTTGTCTTACAAATGCAGTAAGGAGGGGTTTACTTTTCTTGGGCCCCCTTCCTCAACAAAAGAAAAACTGAAGCTTCTGAAGCTTCACACTGGACTTTGTGGTGCTACCTCCAGGTGCAAAGATCTCATGGATCTGAAAATGGTACTGGTTTCTAAGTATTTGTGTCCAGGGTCTGAGCAGAAGTGCTGATTGGATTAAACCATTCATGGAGACAGGTCTGTCCGATCCTCTTCAACTAAGCAACAACCCTAGATTTGTACCTATCCTTACAGAATTCTGGGTAGGTTCAGATCACTTAGCACTATAATGAAGGCACACAGTAAACCACCTATTTAGGTTAACTTAATTTAGGTTAGGCCAAAAACATAAAAAGTCATGTTGGTGGCAATTAACATTTTATGACTAGGCTACTTTGGGTGAGTTAGTGACTGTGAGGGAAGGGTGAGAAGTTGTGATGATGTCATCACTGCTAGAGCCTGCCTTTACATTAGAGTCCCCCTTTTACATCAGGAGCTCTCTTTACAGTTGAGCCCCTCCTTCACATCAGGAACCCTCTGTTCACACCAGGAGTCCCATCTTCACATCAAAGTCTTCCCCTTCACATCAGAGTCCCCCTTTCAGATCAGAGTTCTCCCATTACATTAGAGTACTCCCTTTACATCATAGTCCCTCCTTTACTTCAGAGTCCCCCATTCACATCATATGCCCCCTTTAAATCAGCGTCCCCCTTTACAATGACATACATTGGGGTGTTATTTTACTTAGAGGATGCAGCTGAACACAGTTTGGGGTTTTGTGTAAATCACAATTTCTACTACAATTTGTAGCAGAAACTGGCAGTGAAAGGGTTACATAAGTGTCAAAATACCTTTAGAATACATACTATGTGATGTCTACTTTTATATACTTTTGTGTGGTTATTTTGCTTTCTGTGAGGGCTATTAAAGATAGGAGACAAACATGCACATGAAAAATTGTTATACACTAAAATTGTATTTCATTCCTTGTATTTTGTGACCTATAACTCTCAAAATAAACTGAAATCCCAGACATGTGATATACCCTATAAATCAGGGCAAATAAAATAATTTATTATGTATTTATTATGAAATACTTTCTGTTAGCTACATGTACATATTATTATTGCCAAAACTGTGAAAAATGTGGGGTGTTTTGTTTTTATTCCCATTTTTCTTTTTCTTTTCTTGTATTGTTTTTTTTTTTTTTTTTTTTT
>NW_017307017.1:718957-726254 GCF_000935625.1 Nanorana parkeri | reverse complement strand
TTTTTTTTTTTTTTTTTTTTTTTTTTTTTTTTTTTTTTTTTAGAAATAAATAGGAATCTATACAAGTTCATGTCAACTTAAAGCCTATCTTGTCCTTTAAAACATGGTATATATTATGTGTAGGTGCAATGAATGAGGAAGATGGAAATTATAGTTAAACAAACACATAGCAAAAATTGCAAAATAGTTCAGGTCCACTGAAGCAAAAAACATTTCTGAAGCTGTGTCACTAAGGGGTTAATCCCCTGAAAGCTTGTCATTAACAAACTATGCCTCTATTAGCTCTAAGTTTTCCTGTAGCAGTTCACGGCAGCACTGCGACTGTTCTCCCACATTTTGGCACTTCCCCCTTGGTAACGCTTGATCCACCCTGGGAAACTTGTCATCAGAAGCCCACCTGAGGGGCGGGCTGATGCTGGGCTGCAATGCTGAATGGCAGTGTGCGCGTGCGCACACCGGTCCGTTCGGCAGTCATCTCTCGATCATGTTAAAAACCAGCCGAAAATCGTACGATTTTCGGCTGGTTTTCCAACATGCTCGAAATACAAAAGTCGTGCGACCGTACAGTAGAAACGGTCGCACGCCTTCCATACACTGCACGATTATCGTACGATCGCATGATTTCCCACGATTATCGTACGACAATCGTGCAGTGTATGGGCACCTTTAGACAGCCAGGGAGGCTGGGAGAAAACTGGTGAGGCTAGGAGAGCCGTGAGCCTGAGGGGTCACAAGTACAAGTTTGGGACAGCACTTCAAAGAGGACCAGTGGGTCAGAAGTGCCAATGTTTAAAGTGGAAGCCAGGAGGCTATTCTTGTGTTGCTTTAAAGCCTTCCATGAATGTTACGCTGAACAACCCCTGCGTGGATATTCAAGATGGATATATGAACTTTGTGTTGAATAAAAGTGGGCTACCGAGCCCTTAAACCGAAGATATTGTGAGTAGACTGCATTCTTAAGCGCTTACCCTATGTGCTAATATCCCAGAACATCACAGTATACTGTATATTGACATTTAAAACCCTGCTAAGCAAAGTTACTAGGCTTGGAAAGGCCTGAAGGGCCCAGTCATGAAGCAGGTAAATTATTAATAGAGAGAAACACTTTTTTTCTCACTCTAGTTTAACAACAATAACCAACCGTAAATCCGCTGCATTACCTTTTGTGTAACATTTTCATTATTGCCATCATTTTATAGATTTCAAGATTAGATTGGATGGCTATTTATGGGACATGATGATGCATTCGGACAAGAAGTAATATAACATGTGGGCTGGTGACATTTTGAGTCAGAATAGTGTTTTTATTACTGTAGGTAATCTGTGAAGCAAAAACAATGATTAATAACTACCTATACCACCTTTTCTTTCATAAAGATGCTACAGTGTAGGTCTGTTCTGATCTTGTTATTCTGAATCATCTGTGACCCTCCACCCGATGAGGAGCCGCAAGTCTCTTCATATGCACTGCCTCAAGTGCTCGAGCATGCACACGTTTCATTCTATATCATATGTACAGATGCTCCTGAACAGATAATAGTATCCGGCCTGTGGATTCTGCTAACAGCAGTTACATGTCAAATCCATGCAAGCAGGTAGATACAAGTTTAAAACACGATTGTGGTCTTTTTGTAACTGACAAAAGACTTGCGATTCTCTGCAGCTCATTTTGTGATCCAGACATCCTGCCAGACAGCACAGACTTTGCTGCAGCAGTATAGCTTAGTTGAAGTGACACTAAACTCAGGAGTTAAAAATGCATTCAGGTATCTTAACTATTAACAAAAATGTATCTTATTTGTACATCACTGAGCTGTAGATCCTCAAATCATCTCTGAATTGGTGCTGACACTGTCCTTCCTTCTGGAGGGTGGCCACTATTGTTCCCCATGGTCCCTGTGTGGGTTGTAAAGTAGCCACCGCTCCAAGCTTACTTCTGTGATAGACTACAATCTAACATTCAGTTTAGTAATTTGTATTGAGATGGTAGTCTATCATGGGAGCGAGCTTGGAGGCTCTTAACACCAAGCACCACCCTGCTGTGCATAACTTCACCACTCTGCCACACACACCTCCCCACCAACTTGTATACAGCAACTGAAAGTCTATCAAGTAATATGGTTCTACCAGGGGCGTTCCAAGGCCAGGTGTCACACGGTCTCTAGACCGGGTGACACCCCACCGTGTCGTCATCGCTCCTGACATCACCTTTCGCATGCGCAATGACGTCATTGTGCATGCGCGACCACCTGAATGATGCCTGCCGGTGGCCATCTTGCTGATGGACGCCGGCAGAGAGAGGAGGGGACGTTCACTTGACGGGATGAAGTATGCCGCCGGGTCCTCTCCTGACACTGTCGGGCTCTCGGTCCATGACCGAGTGCCCAACTTTTTAGAGGGGGGTGACACCAAAATGATTGTGAGTCATTTTGGTGTCACCCCTGCAATGTTCAAAGCCCATTTCGTGTGCACCTTACTGTATAACTGGTGACAAGTTGTTGAGTGCGTTTGTCGTTTGTTTTGCTTGACCCCTGCAATGGTGACACCCGGATGCGGGCCTCACCCCCCTTACCCCCCTTGTGACGCCACTGGGTTCTAGAATTGTATTTCCTAGTTTAACATTGTACAGAACTCACCAAATGGGGATTTTGTTTATCTATTTGATTTACACTTTTACATGAACATTGTAATAGTTTTGAGTAAATTTTAGTTTATTACTTTTTTTAATAAATTTTTGAGTTGGTAAACTTTTTTTTTCTTTTTTATATGGTTTGTACTCTATAAACAGTTAATACAATCTTTGTTTTACTAATAGACATAACATTCCTGAGAAAGCATTCCCAGAGCACTGGGTCAGCTAAAGAGACAACAGAGGTAGCTGGTTGTTCTGTTTGTCTCACTGAAACTTCAGACAATGATAGGTAAATCACTGTTTTCTGATTCAACTAATTTTACCTGCTGACTCAAAATGAGAATGCAGAATATTAATATATTTATCTTTTTCATATTTACCTAACCAAAACCCCGTTGTGGAGAAAGAAACCCCGTTTACCTAACCAAAACCCCGTTATGAAGAAAGAAATTATATACAAAACCACTACACTCCACAAGTTTCAGAGGATGTAAAGAGACCAAATTCAGCACAGTTCTCCAATACATGCACATTTCAATGCCCCAATGATGGGGGAACCTTTCTACAAACATGATCACCAATGTACGGGGTGACATTTGCACCGACCACAAAAATAAAGGCTCTTCACTCCTTGGCCATAAAGGCTCTTCACTCCTTGGCCATAAATGTAAGCGGGCCCTTCTCTCACTGACCACCAATGTTACAGGAACCTTCTCCTACTGCCAGGGTCGGACTGGGACAAAAACTTGGCCGGGGCATTTTAGACTGAGCAGCCCAATCACATGACCCCAACAGGCCCCACCCCCTTGCAATCCAGGGGCGGAGCCAAACATGGAAGCACAATTGAGGGGCAGGGCCAGCCACTAGTAAGTAAGGAGGGCTACAGCCAACATAGAAGCCACATTACAACCAGAATACAAACCTTGCAACAATATATGAAGCTTGCTACAGAGAAGTTTTGTGATATACTCAATGGATCCCCACCTCCACAGCCATCCTCCACACCCTGAGCACGATGTACAGGTCAGTGCTCCCAAAATAGCACTCACACTAGGCTACTACTGACCAATATAAGGAAGTTTCTCAAACTGACTACCAATATAAGTGGGCCCTTCTCACGCTGGCCATCCATGTAATAGGATCCTTTCTTCCACTGACTGCCTGTGTAAGAGGGCCCATCTCCCACTTACCATCAATGCAGTAGGGTCCTTTACACAATGACCAGCAATGTAAGGGGCACTTCTGATCCGCAATATAAAATGGCACTTTTCTATTGACCCCCATTATAAGGGGGCACTATGACACTGACCACCAATGATAGGGGTACTTATCTGAATAGCAATGCAAGGTAGAACTTTACCACCAACTTGCAATGTCATATAGTTCAGAACTTGCATAACAGTATCAGCTATGGACCATGAAATAGATGCAGACCCTAAATACTTGAACAAAGAGGGAACCAGCCATCTCAGAAAGAGAAGATGAAAGCACTTTTCAAGGGGAGTACTGAAAGGCATTAAATACCTGGAAATTGTACAATTACATACTATGTAGCATGCCTGCACGTAAATATATCTGAGGCTAGGTCCACTCTAGCATGCTCCTATGACACCATAAAAAAAAAGGCATAGAACTTATATAAGAAACTATGATTGAGAGAATGGTTCCTTTTGTACATAACCAGTCATGCAGTAATCCAGCTATGCTATGGTAATTGTTAATAAATAACTACTGATTCAAGGTCAGTTGGAGTAGAAGTAAAAATAAACAATGGGTAGTTCCTTTCCAATAATCTTCAGAACAACATCCATCCTTATTAAATGACTGCAGAAAATAGTGCAGGCTGAGAATAGAATAAATCAGAAAAGACTGCAGGAATACCATTTTGCCAGGAAGTCATAACATAGTGAAAGGAAGGCAGAGCTGATGATAACTGGAGGAAGTGAATAAACATGTAACGTGATAAAAATTTAAATAACAGCACATTTTTTGTGCCTATTGGGACAGTCCTTGCCAGAGTTGTCACTGGAATGTCTTTCGGTGCTTATCTTGCTCTGAGTTTTCCACTAAGTTGTTTGTATTTCAGTGTATTACTTCTTTTTTTTATATGTCATAAATGTCTTCCTTCTTTCACCCTGCTCAATATATATATACAGTCATATGAAGTACACCCCATGGAAACTGTTGTCTTTTTCTACATACTAGGGATGCACCGTTATATCGGCCTCCGAAAAACATATCGGCCGAAAATGGAGAAAGTGCCATTTTCTGGCTGATATAGCGGTGCATCCATTCTTTCTTTCTCTCCTCCATTGTTGGGCGCTGCTCTGTGTCCCAGCGGGAAAGAGAGAAACTGTCACAGGCAGCCGAGCACTGTGGGAGGTGAGCAGCCGGCGTCTCTCCTCCCCACACCACTCAGCCTCCTGTCACAGATCGGGAGAGTGGTGTGGGCGGAGACAGCCGTTGCTGTCAAAGGAGGCTGATCCCCGCTCGCTCAGCTTGCTGTGACAGCTCTCCGGAAGGAGAGCGGTACAAACACTCAGCGATCAGTGATTGCTGAGTGTTTGTAAATAATTGAGGACATAGTATGGTTACTATAGCCTCAATTATGAATGAATAGGAAGTGATCTACATCACCTCCTTTTCATTCATGATTGTGGTTATAGTAAACATACTATGTTCTCATGTTATGAATGAACAGGAACACTCAGTATAGAGGATTCCTGTTCATTTATAACAGGGGATGCAGAAAAAGAGATTCAGGACTCTGTTTCAGGACTCTGTGTCCTCAATCTCTTTTTCTATTTTAAAAGGGAAATATCAGGGGTCTGTTTAGACCCCAGATATTTCCCAGAAGCCCCTAAAACTAAAGGATAAAATGAAAATATTTAATAAAAATGAATAAATAAATAAAAATAAAATATACAAAATTTGAAAACGTTAGAATAAAAAACATTTTCACTTTCGGCCTGACTTTTTTTCCATTTCGGTTTCATTTCGGTTTTGACATTTTCATTTTGGTGCACCTCTAATACATACTGTATTTGAACAGGCAAACATATACAGGGTTATTCAGAAAACGGTGAAGAGTTTGGAGAAGGCAGGAGAAGTGAACAATCTAGGACAAAATAGCTGATTTGGAAACATTCTCCAATTCATCTCACTTTCCAGTTCAGCTACGGTATGTTGTCCTAGATTGTTCACTTCTCCTGCCTTCTCCAAACCCTTTAGTGAATAACTCTGTAGGCTTTTATTCAACCGGTGCCTACAGATAAAGGTGATATACCTGAACAACGTACACATAAAATTAACATGATGCATTTCGTTTTCATAATCTAAACTAACTAAGATTTTGTCACATAAGTTCTAAATTTACCACCCCTTCAAATCTATAAAGTTTAGGTGTTTCAGACTAGGTGCCAATGATTAGAACCTCATTAGTGACTATGCAGAAGGAACCTGTCTTATTTAAACCTTAGATATTTAGGGTCTTTTTGCTATTGAGATGTGTGGTGTCATTATCTAGATCAGTTAAGCTCTCCGTTGCCCTTAAAATCAATAATTCCACTATAGGGAAAATCATTTGCAAATGGCATTGATTTCAAACATCTATGCAAGGAAACCTATAAACATCCTGCAACTGAAGGAATTTTAAATGGAGGAGTGGTCACAAATTTTAATGTCCGAAACTGGTGGGCAGACATGCACCAAGAATTAGAAGAATTAAATTCATGCACCAAGAATTAGAAGAATTAAATTCTGCGAAAGGGGGCAATGCCATCATCTGAGACCAAGGTTTGCTTACTTTCTCCATAGTACAACGTTACATCTATTGATCTTTTTGTTGAATTAATGATTGAAAAGGCAAATTTTCCTTGTGCTTTTTTATAAAATCATATGATTACTTTTTAATTTTTGTAGATTTGTCTGATATTTTGGATAGAAAGCTATGTTCATTCACCCATGCACCATTCTCTGTACTCTGTATCCTTCTCCTTTTAAGATGGAGTTATCTGGGTTCACAGGTGATTAGATGATAACATTTTCTACCTGTTTCCTTATATGTATTGCTATACTCATGTCTAACCAGCTTGACAAAAAAACTGTTCCTGCTATTTTGTATTTCCTGCGGATCTAATAGAGAATAGTAGTGGGCTACAACCATTTGAGGTGTGTGTGTGTGTATATACCGTAGCTTGCCTGCATATTTGAAAATACGCACAAACTGAAAAAAGATTTTAATTACGTTTATTGTGCTGGCGATCTGGGCTGAACTGTATGCTGGGATATGTTCATATTTGATGTATAGTTAATGAAATTTCCCATTGTGCATTTTACTAGTTGGCTACAGATTGACAGAGTGCATATTACTTAGCTTTTTTGCTACAGTGGTTGCATGCACATATGAGGACTTCAGCTGATTTAAGCACATCCGGTCCATTCATGTTGCTATACCTTAGCAAGTAAAAAATCATATTAAAATTGATGAGTATTTTATATATTTAAAGTAAACATGCCACCAAGGAGTTTTGCTTGAAAATGCCCATACTATTATACCATCTGGAACTACCTACATTACCCGAATAACAGAAACGTCTGGTTTCAGCATCAGCAGGGCCGGTGCTAGGATTCGTGCCTACAGAGGCAAGGTGCATTTTTGCGCCC
>NW_017307017.1:702173-718922 GCF_000935625.1 Nanorana parkeri | reverse complement strand
CGCGTGTTGGGATCCTCAGGCAGTCGCCGGCCAGCTAAATTAGGACCCCACCTGGAGCTCCTCCCACTGGACCAGCGCTGACTCGCCGCTGCTCTCCCGCACCGAAGGTAATTGGGAAAAAAAAAAACATAGTGTCAAAATGCCCTGTTTTTTCCGCCCTCACCCTGCAGCGCCGTAAGGCGGCCGCCTGACTTGCCTTGCGGTAGCGCCGGGCCTGAGCATCAGCTGAGAATGTGAACTGCAAAGCACAGGCACACTACAAAGGGTGCAATAGCACCAGATGCATCACAGCACACCATCATTTGTAACCGTCACCATCTGTAAGTACAATAATGAAAGAGAATAAATTTTGTAACATCACACAGAGACAGGATTCACACATGTGAGGGGCTGTCTGAACTCTGGACAGATATTAGAAAAAACACCAATTAATGTAGATTTGCTTTGATTAAAGCAAAATAGTTTTAACTGCAAGCACTATACTACCTATTTTTGCTTAGAAATGACCTCCTGCTTCCCCAATGTAGCAGTATTTACATTGGGAGAGGGAAGAGCAGCACCAGGACCCAATTAGGCTTACATAGATAGTAACACGACTCGAAAGCAGAGTGAGAAGAGGTATGACCTCATCAATGAGCTGCTGCTCTTTTGTTTTCCAGTCAGCAGGCTGGGGGTATGATCCTGACCAAGCTGTGTAACTGCTGTAGTGAATGACTGTCAATGATGCTGCATTGCCTTGAATGTAGGGCTCACAACACTGCCTGAACACAATTACATATACTTAGTAAAACTGTTCCCATATATGTTTTGTTTTATATATATCATTATGTATTTAGCTGCTTGTTATTTATAAGGAAGGTATTTAATTGAGAGCAATGTTATCATAGCAGCATTTACTATCAAGTCATTTTTCCCATAGATTTACATTTTTATTATTACAGGTATTTATATAGCGCCGACAATTTACAAAGCGCACATTCACATCACTCCCTGCCCCTGAGGAGCTTACGATCTAAGGTCTCTATCTCACATGCATACATACAAGGGCCACTTTTAGACAGGAGCCAGTTAACCTTCCAGCATGTCTTCGGAGTGTGGGAGGAAACCCACTCAAGCACAGGGAGAACATGCAAACTCCTTGCAGATAGTGACCTGTCCGGGATTTGAACCAGGGACCCCCAGTGCTGCAAGGCAGAAGCACTAACCACTACGCCTTTTTTTTTTGGAAGCTTGCTTCAACATTTATGTTATATATTAAATAGAGATTTCAAGATTTGCCAAAAGAGGGAGCTTTCACTGGTCCAGTGTATTTATTCCGTCTCTCTCTTAAACGACACCTCTCATGATAGATGTGTAGGCTGTCAATGCTGAAAATGCTGGCTGCCTGGTTTTGTCTGTATTTAACACTTCTAAATCACAGACCCAGAAGAAGAATTCAGCAAATAACAGATAAGTCAGAATTGCTAATTTTCACACTTTTTGGGTCAGCAACTTAAAAAGCACTGAAGTTAAAGCATCCACACAACAGCCATAAACTGGCAGGCTGGCAATGGCAGCTTACATTTCTCTCTCATCTCAAGTTCCCTTTAGCAGCTGTTGAGATAAGATATCAGCCACACAGGCAGTACAGTGTTTTAAAGTGGTACGAAAGGCTGGGCATTTTTTTTTTGCCAAATTCCCGGCATTAAGGTAAAAAATGTCCAGCACTTTTCCAAGTTGCCCTGACACCCCCCTCCCCCAAACACTTACCTCCATTCACTTGTCACCTCTGCTGGGTCTGTGAAGTCCTCCCTGGTCCCCAAACTTCTTGGTTGTGGGGGAAGGTACTGAGGGCAGAGGAGTGATTGGCTCCTTCTGCTGTCAGGCAATCAGTTGGGAGGAGAGGAGGGGGTGTGGCTTGTCGCACGCTGTGTGTGTCCATGGACATACGCTTACTCCCAGCTAAATGCGAGCACAGCTGGGAGTAAGCACGCATGGGTATCTCCTAAGCACCCACAAAAAGGGGGGGGGGGCAGTTTGGAGACAAGCTGGAGCACAAGGAAGAAGAGCAGTTTAAAGATGAAGAACACCGGACTCAGGTAAGTGTGCACCTCCTGATTATAAAACAAAACAAAAAGATACAACCAAGGTTTAATATCACGGTAAATGAGTAGGCTGTGTGACCACTGTGCAGAACTAAAAGACAGGAAACAGAGCTACAGGCTTGTGAATCAGCAGTGACGATACTGATAGCCCCCTGGAAAAAATGTTCACCCCCCTGTAGTAAAAGCAGGAACAGCCTAAATGAGTAGGATAACTCTGCTCTGAATTCAGGAGCAGTGCAGCATCATTGCCACACCATCACAGGAAATCACTTTAGATGGACTTCACTAGCAGGATCAACAGGTATCTGTGGGACTTTGCAGCTACAAATACAATTATAATTAAGTGCTGCTAAACATATTTTACATGAGAGGCCATAGCTCTAACAAGCCTGCACATTAATTTCAACCATTTACAACATAGGTACCATACCCAAGGCTGCACTGCCTGTTGGAGACAATGGTATAGGACATGGTTGAGTTTAGCACCCTCTTTATATGGATAACTAGGGGTACCGGACATTCATCACACAGTGCATAGTACACGCTCTTTGTTATAAGCATACATACTTTAATAAAGTTGACAAATGCTGCCTTAAAGTGTAAAATGAATGAACAAAAACATATGCAGTTCATCTCTCTAATACATGCATTTTCTCCATTCTCTGTCTCCTTAAAATGCTGCAAGTTCAGAAAAAAACCTGTTGGCTAATCTCCCCTCCAGTTAATAAACCTGGTATCAGCAATTAATTTGTTACTACCAGTTTCAGAGTTGTCAAGAAGCTGATCAAGAGTGATCTTCATAGAGAGTAGAAAGGTGACATAAGGGGTCTAACAAATCACTACTGTCTCTTTAAAGAGAACCTGTCACCTGTAATGTGCTATCAGATATTAGCCCCCTCTGTGATAGCAATACAGTTAGATTTAAACAAAATTTAATAACAGGAAAAAAAAGACCTCATAAGAACCTAAACGCATTAGTACCCAGCCAAGAAAGCGACAATTGCACCACACATGCTACCTGACACAGCGCACAGAGTAAAAGCAATAATTCTAGGGCCATTGTTGATGGGTACCTCTTAACTGATGACCTTTAAAGGGCTTCAAAGCATTGCTTATGAACAGTTTTGGGTATCTATTTACCCGACACAACCTCATCTTTTTATTTTACCCAGAAATGTTTTATTCAGTTGCATTTGTATGCACTAAAATTTATTTGAATACATTTTTTACTAAAAATGTGGGTTTGATAAACAGTTGGGCAAATATTGTGTGCCCACCATTTTATTTTCCAAGGTCTCTGATTTCATAAAATATGTAATATTTAGTTGTTTTAATACATTTGCGGCCCTAAAATATGCTTTATGTTATGCATGCTGAGAAAAAAATAGAGTAAACTCCCAGTTTTCTGGAAACCACGGGGATTGGTAGGTGGCGGATAAATATATATACATATATCTATATATATATATATATATTTATATGTATTTTATCTGATATTAATTTGTAGTTTGGTTTATGTGGGTTTTCTCCCTAAACAATCTATCATTGCTTGCCATCTGACAGCTGCTAGAGGTACTGCAGGGTGTGCCCTAGTCACAGTGGGACTGCTATGAGTGGATATCCCTCTCCAGCCAATCACTGTTGAACGATAGCCAGTGTTGCATGCTGGGGTAGGAGATAAATACTTGGGGTGGACCATGTTAGCTCATTCTTCCTCCCCCTGGCCCAGCCTGCAGGGAGGCTGCACTGGACTGCCTGAGCAGACTAAGCCTAAAAGCCTGGGGACGAGCCATGGAATCACCCTGAAACCTGGTGGCCGCAGGTCACGGGGTTGCTAATGCTAAAGACAAGGATCAGCACCTTCTGCCTCAAGTAATGCTGTCAGATGTTCGACCTCCTGTGCATGGAGACAGTAACCACACTCTTTGAAAAGCCATGGAGTCTACATCTGCCTGGATGATCCTAATCCTTCTCCTCTCTCCTTGAAGTTCTTCAATAAAATTTTCAAGCATCATAACTACAGTCTGGAACTCTCTTCAATCGATCACCAGAAAGGGCCGGTAAGTGCTGATTTTCATTTGCATTTTCCTTTCACTGTCACCCAGCACAGCGATCTCCTCCATACTACACAGCCGGACACTACTCAGCTTAGAGCTCTGATCAATGAGCTTCTCCCTCGTCAGCATCTGAAGAGTATGCATATTAGGTAGCTATGCACAGAGAACCCCGCCCAGCTACAGAATAGATCCTGCTGATTGGACGGCGGACGGGGGGAGTAGAGTCAGTCTGTGCGGTGTGAGAGATCGTAGGCCTGCTGCGAGCTATATGACGGGACATCTGCGGTTACCAGGGTCGGGGCCACTTCTTCCTTCCTGAGCCCCCCCAAGTGGTGGAACGCCAGGGCCCGCTTGTAAATGCAACCGCTGCGAACCTGGTAGTTCCGCCAGTGCTGATGGGCAAAGCAAGTGAATGTATCCATAGACAAGAAGAATTGGAGCTGTCATAACGCATAGCAACCAACCCTAGTACTCAAGGTGTGTTGGTGTGCTGTGGATTCATAAGAGAGGTTTCTTATAGAGGAAAGATAGGGAGACCCGTTAGTGTTATCCGGAATTGGGATAGCGCGGGCCGGAGGAAGGGGGGCGCTACATATATATATACTGTATATATTTATACAAAAACAGCTCTGACGGCAAAAGGATTAACTATGCCACCTAGCATGGATCTCCTGCTGAGTAGTTTGGAACAGATGGCACTGTTGTGATGAATGAAAGAACTGAACTTACTGGACCCAAGTTATGACTATGCGGAATCAGATGTAAACAGATATGTGTCCATTTACATCAGATTACCCCGCATCCATCACAGTCAGGTCTGCTAAAACTGAACTCTGTTCCTTTTGGTTTTCCGGACCTTGCCGGAGTCGTGGGTAGTCAGATATAAACGGATGCATGCCCATTTAGATTTGACTGTCAATGACTAACAGGCTTCCAATCAGATCTGCCTGGAAAACGGACTCATGGACCTGATCAGAATGCACATCTGAAATGGCTCTAAGTGCTATAAAGCTGAAGCCCAGGATTATCTATTTTACTATGGCATTAATTATTGTTTATAGATTAATGCACACACTAATACATATTAGAAAAAAATACAAATATTAGTTGCACAACTCTAAAGGTGGCTCTGTTAGCCACTAACAAAACTTTTTGAAAGGATTATTGTATTTGTTGTTCTTTTTTTTAATATATGTTTTCCTTTTGAAAATAAAAAAATATAATTTGAAAATCCCTAAATTTTTTATATACTGGATACACTTGTTGGTTTATATTATTATAATTATTTTAGTTGTTTTGTTTAATTGAAAGTATGCACTGCTCTGCAATGTGGATGCAGAAGTTTGTGTTATACAAACAACACAAATAGAGTACACCAGGAGCCCTCTGTATAGGCACACCCAGTCACATACACAAGTTGTCGGATACACAACAATAGTGTGTGGAATCATCTCCGGGAAACAGGAAGAACAGCTACTTCCTACAGAGGAAATGTGGGGAGGCCAAACACCTCTCTCTCCAGCACTGCTTTGTAAATCCACTTTTGTGTCAAAGCATATTTGTGTAACAACACATTCATCGTGCTACTCAAGTACATATTTTCAGTCACAGCTGGAGCTGTAAAAGAATCTTCAGAACTGCTATCCAGAGATGTAAGGTGAGGATATATGTAAGGAGCACTTTATTCAATACATTGTATTGGGATAGATAGTGTCTGGATGTGTATTGTTCTGTAGGCTTCAATGGCTGGCTGGTGTGCATGAAATCTTATTGAAAGAATGCTTATGTTGGTTAAGCTTTCTGTATCAGATACAATTAATTTACTAGAATTGGTATGTGGACCACAAATGATGTTGGAAAGAGTCTATTAGGATTGTATTATTTTTCCTCTTAAATACTAGAATATGACTATACATTGTAATTAACGCAAGTCATTGTATTTACGGAGCTGGACTATATCATGTTGGAAAGAGTCTTTTAGGATTTTCTTATTTTTACTCTTGAATCTGAGAATATGACTATACTGTACATTGTGAATAACACAAGGCATTGTATACACGGAGCTGGACTATATCATGTTGGAAAGAGTCTTTTAGGATTTTATTATTTTTACTCTTGAATCTGAGAATATGACTATACTGTACATTGTGATTAACACAAGTCATTGTATACACGGAGCTGGACTATATGATGTTGGAAAGAGTCTTTTAGGATTTTCTTATTTTTACTCTTGAATCCGAGAATATGACTATACTGTACGTTGTGATTAACACAATTCATTGTACAATATATACAGAGCTGAACTATATGATGTTGGAATAGTCTTTTTGGATTTTATTATTTTTCCTCTGGAATCCTAGAATATGACTATACTGTACATTGTGATTAACACAAGTCATTCTATATACAGAGCTGGACTATATGATGTTGGAAAGAGTCTTTTAGGATTTTATTATTTTTACTCTTGAATCTGAGAATATGACTATACTGTACATTGTGATTAACACAAGTCATTCTATATACAGAGCTGGACTATATGATGTTGGAAAGAGTCTTTTAGGATTTATTATTTTTCCTCTTGAATTCTAGCATATAACTTATACACTGTGATTAACACAAGTCATCGTATATACAGAGCTGCACTATATTCCAACACTTTTGTATCAATGTTTGTGTATGGTTTGTGGCAATTAAGTAGACTGTATATCTAATATACTGCTAGAGCTAGGCCATGGCCAGTGCTCTAAGAGAAGCCGTGGGTCTTTACTTATGGCACTAATGGAGCACTTTTGATTGAGGCATCCTTTTAAGATGGCTGCTTTTAGAATTGATTATTACCACTAATACAGTGGTAGAACATATTGTTCAGACTCTGGTTTGGATTGTGTTGTACATGCCATAGTTCCCACATTTGATTTATGGACAGTACTACATACCCATTGAAGAGTCACTCTTAAGCGTCTACGGTAAAACTGAATAAGCCTCATAACAGATTTTGATTGATCAAGATCCGGTAACAGGATAAGTTGATGGACATCTTTTTTCACTGATTCGGAGGAGGTGGAAGGAGGTGATTGGGGCATTAACAGATATCTGCTAGTGTGAAAAGGTTTTCCCTCTATTCCTGTTATGGTGACAACTGCAAATGTTTGGATTCCTAACACTTTCTGCCACAGTGACATAGGCCAAGACAAACAAAGAGGGTGAATCTACATGGTGGGAACATAAAAAGCTTACAGGGGTTATAATGCGTCCACCCTCTACCTAAAATAAAAAAGGCCTTCATCTTATGATGTGTATCTGTTGTGTTTTAACAACCACTAATATGTACAGAATGTATATGTGAAGAATTCCTAATCCTGCAGGGGGGTACTTCTCATCTAGTTAAAGCTTACCATGAAAATGCAAGGCATGCTCATCTTTTAGACCTCCATAGAGAAGACACTCTAGCACTGTGTAGGAGTGTCTTCTCCAGAGATTTGTGATCCTCAGATTTCCCATAATCAGGCCAGAAGGCCAATGACATTACCTTCACCTGGAAGGTATGGGTGGAAACCATAGCGTAATGTAAGTTATATTCAATTGTTCTGCTAAGGGTCCTCTTTAAGATCTGAAGCTGGTGACACAATGCACACCTTGCTCTTTGCCCTGGAGAATTTTTATAAAACAACACTGTATGCTTTTATTTTATTTTAGTAGTAATTAAACTATTAATAAGCTAATATCCTGGAAAATTCTGCTTCTTTTGTCTAGCATCCATGTCACTACATTTAACCCCAAAGTCAACATCAAGGGGTTTGTTTCTCAAAATATCTGTTTAGCTAGAACTAATAGGGCTAAGGTTGAGCATCATGACTCATTTCATATACTTTTATTTAAAGAAGGCCTGCACTGGGAGATATATGTAGAATCTCCCCTGAAATGTTAGTTGTGTGACTGTATAGGGACGCTGCCCTAGGCTGAAGTGTCCCTAGTTAAATTTAGTATGCTTTTGTTTGTATAGTTTGTGCACACTAGGTTTCTCTAAAGCTCAGGCTATTGATTTTTTCTACCTGCTGCTGTGGAGTTGTCTCCTGTAGTTAGTGTGAGATACAACAATGTATGAGTTATGAATTTTTACCTGTCCCAGACAATCACTGTGGGTTTTGTTCCAGTGGAGTGGGCTGAGGACATGATAAATTGATAAATATTAGGTGCAAGCTTCCAGAAAGGTCTTTGTCTTCCCTTCCTGAGCTTTTGCCTAGTGAGAATGCCACTATCAAGAATGGCTTTTCTGCCCTAGGCCTTTTCCAGAAAGTGACCTGTGCTGAAGACCTAAGGAATCTAAGCTGCCTTGCTCAAGGGTACATTTAGGAGGACCAAGAGCAGGAAGAGGCTGCCTTTCTGGAGCATCTTAGGGCAAGTCTACTATGCGGAGTGGTGTACTGGAGAGCTTGGGGGAGCTGCCATAGACCACATTGATCAACACTTTAAGGTAACTGTGACTCCCATGGGTTAAGGGCCTAAGATCCACCTAAAGAACAAGGAGGACAATTTGACCTCTAACAACAGACAGTGACTGCTCTCATAGAGTTACAAACCTATTTGCCTTCTCCTAAAGGACAAGTTACTTTTGGGAGGCTGCTATCGAAAGGTCACCAACAATTCTTCTTCTGCTGCCTGAGATATTTTGCTAATTTAGGGTATTATATGCCCCTAACCCTCTCCCCAGAGTTAATTGAGCAAATACATTCAAGAAAAGACTGAAGTGACTGGTGCCCAACTTTCTTTGTTGCCCTACAATAAGCCAAGTACATCACCCTAAGAAGGTTAAAAGCTAGCCTGCCATATTATCTTGGGGGGTCATTCTCAGCCATCCAGAGAGGACTCATTCCAGTCTTTTGGTATCAGTGTTTTCTGAGCCACTGATCTGATTAAGGTATGCAGATTAGGAGTTCTGACTTCCCTTGCTGCATGCTTGATTTGGGTGACTCAACTAGCACTAAAACAAAAAAATGGCAGACAGCCAACATTTCCAGATGTAAGTCAATATTGAAAGCCTTTGTATTCCTGCGAATACAGGTTCTCTTTAAGTGCATGGCTCCTCAAGTGAGCATGTGTAGAAAGGATTCCCCCTAGACTTCATACACAATACACAGGATGTTCATCAGTGTGACTGCAGACAACTGGAATTTCACATTGAAACAAGAGTGTTTTCATGTTTTCTCCTGCTTGTCAGATCTTGCTTTCCTAAAAATAACACATGGCCATTGTATTGTTATTTTTTCATTATGTAGTAATTGCTTAGATTCATCAGCACTGCTTATAAATAAAATGCCTCCTGGTATGAAATAGTCATCTATTTTAGTAGTGAAACTAGCAATTACTGTAACACCTTTTAGATAATTGTGTTCTCAGGCAAGCTATGCTACCTCTGTTCAGAGTACTTGGGCTGGCCACACATGGTCCAATAAAAGCAAGCTACATGCAACAATCGGGCTATGTAGAAGAGCAGTAATTAGTACTTCCGATCACTGGAAGCAATCTTTATCCAAGCTTATTAAAAAATCTCGATGTCATTGATTGCCAGTCGTTCCCCATTTTATAGAGAGACAGGAACACACTTTGCACTAGACATACATCTCATTCACCTAATAGACAAATTATAAAGAAGATTGCAGCAGGTCTTCACAGCACTCAAGTTGTTCTTATCACACCATCCATTGTTTTAGGTGAGATGTTGTATATCTACGGCCACGTTTATAATATTTTGTATTTACAAAAATATTCTGACATATTTGCTTTGCTAATACAACTTATCATCGCAAGCAAGAGAGGGGTTCCGTGAGGGGATGTATCAGACCAGGACTGTTCTTGACTGAACTGACTGAACTCTACTTTATGGACAGTACAGTCATTTTCAGATACTACGTATAATTGCTATAACAGGAATGTGGGGGTAAGCCTATGAAAATGGAGGTTCTTAGTACAATGTCCCTTTCTATGACTTCAGTTGGACTCCCCACAGCTTCTGTGGTGGAAATTGTTTTTTTTAAATGTATTTATTTTTATTTATTTGTATTTTATTTGACTAATGACCAACTCAAACAATTACCAACTTAACCAATTACCGACTGATGTCTGGACAAGAAATCTTTTTTTTTTTCTAATTTTAAATCTAGTAGCTTATAGCAACAAGGTTGTGGATTTATTTAGAACATAGCTCCATAGTTGTTTTCTGTCATACATTTGCCTGTGAAATAGTTTTAGTTTTTTTTACTCCCCCTGTAATGTGTCTTCCTTTCTGCAGTCAGTGTCTATGTGAGTCATTGTATTTCTTACATAGCAGTTGCTGGAAGGGAAGAGGGGAATTTGCATCCCTTCCTTTCTGCAGTTTTCAGACCAATAACCAGCAGTTTTTGTAACTTGTAAAAAGCTGAACAAGGAAGGAACAAGGAAGCAAGGGGGAGCAACTCTGATTAGCATAGTCAAAAGAAAAAGAAACTAAAGGTGATTTATAGGCATAATATTAACATAAGAAGCTCAGTTCTGCATGAGCTGCCACCGTAATTTGTTTGACTATATGACTAAAAAAAAACTTTTATGTAGTTGTAATGGTGGATATGTTTAGATCTCTAATTTTACCATGTTGCATTTATAATTTAGTCTTAGTTTCTGAAGCTGTAAGGACTGCTATGAGGGGTCCACCTTGTTTTAATATGATTGGGGTCAGCAGTATACATCACATTTTGGTGCACAAGTACATCACTGACCTCTATGATACAGTGAGGAATCCATCCACATGTGTATAATTATAGAATTGTGAATTGAAGTGCCACACTCCATTTAATAGTCCAAATACATATTTATTCAATTGACAACTGTCACTAGAACAGATAATTATATAGGGAGAATCTCCCTCACCTCCTTTTTCTGTTACAATTGGCAACTTTAGGCGTTTCTTTCAATTTCTGCCCCCTGACAGCCCACTGCAGTCACTGAAACCAGAAACGGTGCTGGTATTTACAATTGCTAAACCAGTGCCATTTTAAAATACCACCTGGGACTCGATAGGTTTAAAGATGCATGCCTACATATTATTATTAATATACATGATTTATATAGTGCCAACAGTTTGTGCAGCGCTTTACAATATAAGGAAGACATTACCATTACAATGCAATTCAAGACAAGATGGTTAGGAGGGTCATTTTTATTTTTAATAACAATAATAACAATAAAAGGCACATTTAAGCAGTGTTATGCCCTGTAATTATGAAGGTTTACAACTTACTGTACATGTGAAATGTAAAAGGCACATGTGATGTTTCGACTGGCTGAATTTGTCTGCAGATATATAACTTTAGGTACATTTTTTATACTTATAATATGCCCCCCCTCCCCCCATGCTTATATATACAGTGTACTTGGGCAACTCTGTAGCTACTTTTATTCATTTCACTTTGATGTACATGTATGCATACAGCTAGGGCATCATACAGCCATTCCTTGCTGTACACTGTTTAAACCAGTATATTTCTGCAGCGGATATGGGCAGGTGCTTATTATCAGCTGTGGACAGGGAGCCTATACAACTCAATGTTAGGCTGACACTATCTGTTAGCTGCCGGCTCTGTAATTGCTCAAGGAGCAATTGCATGCAGCTAGGGACAGATGAGCTGTTCTGTACGCAGACTGTTTGCGACTAGGACTGCTCATCTGTCCCTAACCATAGGTATTTGCTCCATATGCAAATACATGTGGACAGCTGTGGAACCTCTCAGCTTGTCATTGATTTGTATAGGCTGAGTAGCCATAGTTAATCAGAAACGCATGACTGTACTCATCTGGGTGGTGTATGGCCATGCACAGGCATGTGAATGAAGCCTTCATTCATAGCTGAAATGCATATGTGTGAGCTGTCTTACCTGCTAAAATTAGTAATTCTGTTTTCTAATCCAGATACCTCTGCCAGACACCATACACAGATGCTGACTGCATACTTTTCTCCACTGCACTCAAAGCCAGTAGAGCTTGTCAATGCTGTGATTTGATAGTGAAGGATGAGAAGCTCACTGATAAGGTCACCTCTGCATTCTCTTCTCCAATCAGAAAACTCAATTTGTTAAATTCACAGAACTGTGCAATGCAGTAATGTCTGATTGGCAGGAGATTATAGGAGACTTTTACAAAAGCTGATTTATTTACTATTACAAAAATAAATGTAAGTATTTTTAATGAATACATAAGTAAATGGGGGTCTGTTAGATCTGCCTACACTTACACCCCAGGCATTGATGCTCGTATATAAATTATCTTGTCAATGTTGCTGGTAAATAATCTTTTAGACCCCTACCAAAGAACATCTGCTGGTATCAAAACCAAGGGCTCTGCTGGGCTGTGTGGTAACGATCTGGTCATCTTTGTCAGGTCTCTGTGTATAACTATCATGGACGCCAAGAGAGCATAATATATAAACCAGAAACTGTGATGTGGAAATAAAATAATGTCGACTTTCATGCTAATTTATTATTGTAAACATTTATTGTGGTTTGGAATATTCTATACATTAACGTGCTCCCTCATAATCTTAAATCTATAAATACATTTTAAAAGCACTGCCAGAGTACTGCAATTCAAGCCCAGCTATGCTGGACATAAATGATTGCATTGTTTTGGTTAAGTATGGGTTAAAGGACATGTGATCAAAGGATAAAAAAATCAGTTAAGTTGCATACACTTTCTAGCATGATAAAAGACATATGCAATTCGAACATCATCTGAGCAGAAAATTGGGGTTGGAAGGTGAATCATTCAGGGCTTATTTACACATTTGTGTTTCGGTAACTCACAAAGCATGTTAATGTTAAAGGCACCCCAACGCACATGCTTTGCAGCTCACAATGCACGGCAATGCACCACAGTTTGTTGCAGTGCATTACATAACACATTTTGTGACACATCCTATTTTCAAGATGTTTTGGTGCGTTGGCACCACATTATTTTTTGCGATGGACTGTCACAACGCAATGCATGTTAACATGCAACATTTAACCCTTATGTCCAGAGGTCATAGATGCCTCGATGCCAAGGCCAAATTTTGCAGTAAATGCATGTGTCAATTAAATTAGCAATAACTCTGTGGGGTCTATTTATAAGCAATTCACATAGCCATTCATCCTGCAAAACGAACAATTGTTCTGTGCGAATGGGGGAAAAACCAAACATTCTTAGTATATTTTCTTATCAGGTTGAATGTAATGTAATACTGCATTGTAGCCACTTGAGGAAGCTGAGGAGCATAGGAAATAAATACTTGTTTCCTGTGCTCCTCAACTCTATCTAGTGGCCATAATGAGGTATTTTTTTAATTCAAATGTTACATTCAAACTGTAAAGAAAATATAGTAAAATGTTCATTTATGCCTCTGTTTGCACACACAAATGTTCACAAAGATTTGTCTTACTCCAGCATCCACATCAGAATAGAAAGTCACCAGCACACCATCTTCTTCAAATACAGAAGGCCTTTTCTAACATCTTGCAATCGGCATATCACAAACAGAAAATGCAACGTTTGGGAGGGCACAGGATCCCTTCATCAGGCAATGTGATCAATTCATCACATTGTCTGATAAAGGGTTCATGTGCGGTCCACAAACGTTGCATTCTCTGTTTGTGATATGTTTATTGCAAAACACCCACAGGCGAATGAAAGGGGACATAACGGTCAAGTGTGCAATGGGCTACCCACAATAACCTACTCCCTCAGCGTCTTGCATATCCTGTCACATATCTCAAGAGGCTTCAGTAGTAGGGACATAGAGCTGCTGGGGGGAAGATCTATTCGCATTATCCAGGGCTGGCTACCTGAACCTGGAAGGTGCAGCCAGCTCCCAATGACTGAGGGGACCCAAGATATAGCATAATACGAGGCCAGTGTTACCTGAACGCTGCATTCGTTGGGCAAGTGAGTATATGATTTGAGATCAACACTGCACAAAAGGTAAGAGGGGGGAAAAAATCCCGGGGGGAGTGAAGTTTCTCTTTAAAGATGCAAGTTTGTGCACACTATGTAACATAATATAATCTGGAATTTAACAGGTAACACTGGTTCAAAGCTGTTCCCCACCCTGGAGCACCATTTTGTCTTAATTACATTGTGATATTAATATTGTGGAGCGCTGCGTGCTGATACTTCTCCATAACCCCTACTTGAACATGTCCACATGCCTATCCTATCAACCGGCTGACATCTAATATTTAGTCCTGCGTGCAGCTTACTTTCCTGAATAATACAACTTCTTGCCATAGTTTCCTAAAAGAGAAGAGAACGCTCAGATTCCTCCACATCCCCCCTCTATTAAGTCACACAAATCCTTCGAACAGCATTCTAGCACATGCATAGCTTTCCTCTCCACACAACGCAGCATACACCCACAGATTGCACACCCCCTTCTCTAATCATTTCCCCCTGGCAGTATTCCTTCTTTACCTCACTCACTTTCTCCAGTGGGTGCCTTTATTACCATCGTTCTCTTTTTTCAGTGCTCCGCTACCCCCATCCTTTCCATCACCTCTGCTCACACTTTTCACATTCTCTCTCTCTCTCCTTCTCTAGCAATCCCCACAACCTTATTACCATGGTGATGTCGCTCTGAGCTCTCTTTCTGAAACTGAAGAGAAGGTAAAAAGAGAGAAGAGAATGAGAGAGAGGTAAGAGAGTACCAGAGAAGAGGGACAGCGAGGGGAAAGGAGGAGGGGGGGGGGGCCAGTTGGCATAAGTGGTTGAAGAAAAGGTGGTGGGAAAGTATAGGGGCTTGGAAAATAAAAGGGGCGTCTGGGGAGGGTAACGTTATAGGGGGAGAGATAACTAACGAGTAAGACTGATACAGATTATGTGTATAAGGTATAGATCAGCAATAGAGTGAGACGCTGAAAATCCTTCCATGGAATGCCAGAGGACAGCTTGAAGAACATGCGAGAGGCCCAGATGCTCTCCCCTCTGTTATGTTCTGCAGCCTCCTTTCCCTTGCTTGTCGTATTGCAGGATGCATCTCACACAGGCTTGTCTCTCTTTGTGTCTCCTGTGGTCTTTTTTTTATAATGTGTTTAAATGAAAATGTGTCTTATAGTGTCACTGCGTATCATTGTGACTGTTAACGCAGCAGTGTGAGTGGGAAGGTAATTGCGTGGGGCAAGCATGTGTGTGAAAGTGTAGGTGTGCAGTGTATGTACGCATATAAAGGCACGTCATTGTTCATATTAAATGTGCAATTGCAAGTAGGTATGTGAATTACTTTTTTTGCCCGCCCAATAGATCAATTCAAAGTACTTAGTTAATGTTACTGGTCACAAAAAAAAAGACAAATTACAGTGACTGAGGTCAGAAATGTACTGTGACAGTGAACAGAGATAGTCATCATTTGGAGTTTGGGTGAAGCAGGGAAATAAGCATTCTATTTGCACTAGAATGATTGCTGAAATTATATGAAACATATCATAGGACTGTGTTCAAATGCTGCATACTTTAGACTGTAATGTTTTGTGATGGGACATAATTAAGGCTGCACAGAATGGCACTTCTTTTAGGATTAATTGTTATCATATATATGCCCCTGGGATCTAGAGATTAATGTTAACCTGCTGGTTTTGAAAGTCATGGAATGCTGTGGGGGAGTTGCTTGCAAAATTGCACAGATTTAGCATGCCACCTATACGAAAAACACAGCAATCTATAAGAAAGAAAGGGTAGAACAAGATGCTATAAATGGAATAGCTTTGTGACTTCATACTTAAAATATTACTGCAAAGTATGTCATTACCCTATATATAGTGAGCACTTGTCATTCAATCAGCTGATGTTTACATCAATACATATGAGGGGGTATCAAAAAGTAATGGCTATTGAAATATAGAACATTTAATTATGCAGAGATGGAAATAATTAACATACAAGAGGCCTACAAATCTCCTCTATACAATATACAGCATTGCAGAATACCATCAGCTACAGAGGACTACAAATATTAGCAATACATTATACAGCAATGCAGAATAATACCATCAGCTATAGAGGACTACAAAGCCCAGCAATATATTAGACAGCAATGCAGAATAATGTGAAGCTACATACTCTATGTTGCTCCGGGGTGGTGGCCTGGGTCTCCAGGGTCTCAAGTGGGCTGTGCAGGGTCTCAGGTGGGCTGTGTGGGGTCTCAGGTGGGCTGTGCAGGGTCTCAGGTGAGTAGTACGGGGTCTCAGGGGAGCTATGCGGGCTCTCAGGTGGTGGGCTGAGCAGGCTTTCAAGTGGGCTCTGCGGGTTCTCAGATGCGTCGAAAAATTTTAAGTGCTGGTATCGGTGCTTAGTATGAAGGATTTTCATGAGTATGAGGTGGGCTGTATGGGCTCTCAGGAGACTGTGTGGGCTCTCAGGTGTGCTCTGTAGGCTCTCAGGTGGTGGGCTGTGCGGGCTCTTAGGTAGGCTGTGTGGGCTCTCAAGTGGTGGGCTGTGTGGGCTCTCAGGTGGGCTGTGCGGGCTCCCAGGTGGTGGGATATGTGGGCTCTCAGGTGGGCTGTGCAGGCTCCCAGGTGGGCTGTGCCGGCTCTCAGGTGGTGGGCTGTGCGAGA
>NW_017307017.1:701461-702127 GCF_000935625.1 Nanorana parkeri | reverse complement strand
AGGTGGTGGTCTGTGCAGGCTCTCATGTGGGCTGCGCGCGCTCTCAGGTGCTGGGCTGTGCGGGCTCTCAGGTGCAGGGCTGTGCCGGCTCTCAGATGGGCTGTGTGGGCTCTTAGGAGGCTGTGCGGGCTCTCAGGTGGGCTGTGTGGGTACTAAGGTGGGCTGTGCAGGCTCTTAGGTAGTGGACTGTGCTGGCTCTAAGGTGGCCTCTGCTGGCTCTCAGGAGGGCTGTGCAAGCTCTCAAGTGGTGGGCTGAGCAGGCTCTCTGGAGGCTGTGTGGGCTTTCAGGTGGTGGGCTTTCAGGTGGTGGGCTGTTCATGCTCTCAGGTGGGCTGTGCGGGCTCTTAGGAGGCTGGGGTTTTATATGGGGGTGTCATTTAAAGTGAACATTCACCCTGGAATTATTGAAAATTGCCACCCATTTACCAGCAACATCATGCAACTTATGATATGGCTCAGCACCGCACGTTCTATCGATTTAGATAGAACTTCAGGCAAATAGCTAAATGAAATATCGAAATATGTTGAAATATACAAAGTTTGACATTCTATCTGACAGAAGAAATAAATTATAATTGTCCGCGCTATGGGAATAAAGTGCTAAAGTGGGATACAAAGCTGCTATGCTCCAAGTGCAAATACTAAATAAATATATCAAAAAAGTGC